>NW_003852478.1:8649120-8677438 GCF_000181295.1 Otolemur garnettii
AAAAAAAAAGAAAAATTTAAACTATGACATGAGATTTTCCAGAAAGTTTTGTGTGACAAATGCAATGAAGTTGTAGAAGAGTTCATCAAAAAGTTCCCTGAATTTAACAGAGGCTTCAGAGATGATGTCTTTACCATTGACTATTGCAGACTCTTCCAGGGCAATGCCTGACAGGAGCCTTATCATAAAGAGTAACAAATGTAATAGCAGAAAACTTTCCAAAGAACATTTCACAGTTCTGCTTTGCACTGCTCAACTGGAAAGAAACTAAAGCCCTTCATGATTGGTAAATTGGCAAAGCTACATGCATTCAAGAATCTGAAGTCTAAAGACCTCCCCATCACTTGGAAATCAAACAAATGAACATGGATGACTGGTGCCCTACTGGAGGAGTGAGTATGAGATATTGATTGAGAAATAAAGAAGAAACAGTTTATTCTAATGACAGTAGACAACTGTGCTGGCCACCAGAAAGTGAATCATCTCACAAACATGACACTGAAATTTCTGCCTCCAAACATGACCTCAGAAATCCAACCTCTTGACCAAGATATCATCGAAACATTTAAGATGCGCTGTTGAGCCCAGCTCCCACAGTGGCTCAGCACAGAAACACAAGCCTGTGGTCGGCTGTGGAAGCAGCTCATTTGCTCTGCATGCTGTCCTCTGGGTCAGTTCTGCTTGGAGTTAGGTCCAGCCAAAATTATGCAGAAGTGTTTCAAGAAAGTTGGATTTGTTTCAGAGCTTCCCAAGGGAGTCTTTCACAAGGCCCACAGTGATGTTCAGCTGTGAGGTATGTAGCACCTTATTTAGGATGAGCTCACAAACTTAATTGACTGATCTCATACACATATTTGGGGAATATATTGATATCAAATAAAGCAATTCACTTTCCTCTGTTATTTTTCTCTGATACAATTAAACTGTTATTTGTTAATCATTTCAGTAACAATTGTCTTCTGGTTGCTGGTATTCACTTGAGTAGGCTAGACTTACTAGGTTTAGAGTGGGTTCATTTTACATGAGCTCATGTGAATAACATTACTAGATCCCATTAGAACAGTTCCAGCTGGGTTTGGGGTGTTAGTTTGCTTCACACTGCATGGGATAATTCCCAGTATAGCAAGGGGTATAGTGGAGCAAACCTCCTTGTCTTAAGGATCCTGTGTTGTGTCGTTACCATATTTCTTGGGTAGACTATGGTATCTCTGTCATTCTGTCCTTTTTAAAAAGAATTATCTACTAAAAATCAGACAAACTAAGTTAGAATATTGTGTGGGTGTCATTCACAGACATACTAAATAAACAGGAAAGGCTGAAGTGGCTCATCCTATAATCCCAGTGCTTTGAGAGACCTCCGTGGGAGGATCCCTTGAGGCCGGATTTCAAAGCCAGCATAGGCAACACAGCAAGACCTATATCTTTACAAACAAAATTTTTAACAATAGCTTGGGTGTGGTGGCACACATTGCAGTCCTAGGTACTGGGAAGGCTGAGGCAGGAGGATCCCTTGAGCCCAGGAATCTGAGGTTCCAGGGAGCTAGGATTACACCACTGCACTCCAGCCTGCGCAACAGAGCAAGATACTCTCTTTCCTAAACAAACAAATAAACTAACAACCCTACCTGCACCCCCCGCCAAAAAAAAAAAAACAGACAGGAGGGTTTTTTCCTTATACAGGAAGCCAAAAAATACAAACTGCTTTCACAAGTTAATATATATTATATATAAAGTGCTTGGATTAGTGCCTAACACAAACCAAATGGTCAATAAATCATTATTATCACTGTCAATAAGAGCAAACAAATCATCAAAATAGGCCTAGGAGTACCTTAGCTCTGTATTCATATTTTTATCATCATCTATAGAATGGGAAGAGTAAATAGATATGATAGAACCTTTGTAAGTTGACCACCCAAGGAAATGTAACAAGCTGGTCAACATACAGAGGTGGGCAAAAGGCACTAGGCCTACTGTGCTAACATGTACATGTACTTTACCTTTTTTTTTTTTTAAATAGCCAACAATTTTACTAATATCACACAAGTCTGCTGGTTTCTTAAAATGCTCTGGAAATTGCCAGCATCAAACAATTACTTTACTTCCTTGTACAGCTTTTGTTAGAGAAAATCATACAAAATCATACATAATCAAAACAGTAAAATCACACATATAGCATCATATAAAATCAGTACATTTCTTGTTTTCTCACGGTTTAATCATCCTTTTTGAAAAAGAAATTAGCTACTAAAACCCAGATGAACTAAGTCAGAATATTGTCTGGGTGTCATTCACAGACATATGAAAGAAACAGGAAAGGCTAAGGGAAGTGAACAGTTCCCCCCCACCCCGGCTGGAACTGTTCTAATGGAATCTAGTAATGTTATTCTCTTGAGCTAATGAAAAATGAACTTTTACCCAGTCTAAATCTAATTAAGTGGTACAGTGGAGCAAAGCTCCTTTGTCTTAAGGATCCTGTGTTATGTCATCTATTTCTTATTCTTAAGTGGAGAAAGCACTCTCAGCACTGGCCTTACCACTCAGCACACCTGGACATTTTTCCACAGCAAATGATTCTAACTGCATTATCAGATGCCTGCCATCCTCTTGTTTTGGAATCCTGAAGTTTCTGTGTCATCCTTATGTGTTTCTTCCACTTCATCCATGGCTTTGTGCACATCTATGCATCTATACTTTGAGCAGTATCACTTGGAAAATTCCTTCTGGGTCAAGCTTATACCAGGTTGCTACAACCATTAAAACAAAACCTTAAAATTCTACTTCTTCAAATTGTGCCATGGTGTGTGTTAGGCACTACTCCAAGCACTTTATATATATAATATATATTAACTTGTGAAAGCAGTTTATATTTTTTAGCTTCCTATATAAGGAAAAAACTCTCCTGTCTATTTTTTGGGGGGATGGGGTGGGGAGGGTTGTTACTTTGTTTGTTTAGGAATGAGAGGGTCTTGCTCTGTTGCCCAGGCTGGAGTGCAGTGCTGTAATCATAGGTCCCTGGAACTTCAGATTCCTGGGTTCAAGGGATCCTCCTGAACTTTAATATCTACAGTAGAACTTCTGTAAGCTGACCACCCAAAGGACTATAATGAACTGGTCAACATACAGAGGTGGAACTAGGCCTACTGTACTGATATGTATATGTGGTACATGTCTAGTCTATGAAAATTAGCTCAACTTAAGAAGATGGTTCACATACGGAGATGGTCAGCTATGGAGGCTCTACTGTACTGTCAAATTACTCTCCAAATCCCTATAGAAATTTACATTCCTACCATTAGTGAATAAAAGCATCCATTTCCCCATATCCTTGAAACACGGAGCATTGTTACCCTTTTTTTAACCTTTTCTAAAGGTCATATCTTATTATTCTTCAGTTTTATAACTAGAAAAAAAATTAAATATATTATAAAGCCATATGGTCCTGGGCTTTCATTTTTAGGGAGATTTTGTATAGTTGATGCTATTTCAGAACTTAAATGGGCCTGTTCAACATTTCCACTTCATTCTGGCTAAGTCTAGGAAGGTGGCCTGCTTCCAAGTATTGGTCTATTTCCTTCAGATTTTCATATTTCTGAGAATAGAGTTTCTTGTAATATTCATTAAGGATTTTTTTGAATTTCTGAGGAGTCTGCTGTTATTTCATCTTTACCATTGCTGATGAAATGAGAGATTTTACTCTAATTCTGGCTTCACATCAGAATTCTACCAAACCTTTAAAGAGGAACTAGTACCTGTATTACTCAACTTTTTTCAAAATATAGAAAAAGAATGTGTTTTTCAACACATTCTATGAATTTAACACCACCTTGATCCCCAAACCAGGAAAAGACCCAACAAGAAAAGAAAATTATAGACCAATATCTATAGACTAATGAATATTGATGCAAAAATATTCAACAAGATCCTAGCAAACAGAATCCAGCAATACATCAAACATGACCAAGTGGGTTTTATACCAGGGTCTCAAGGCTAGTTTAATATACATAAATGTATAAATATAATTCATCACATAAACAAATTAAAAAAACAAAGACCATATGATTCTCTATATTAATGCAGAAAAAGCTTTTGATAATATCCAGCACCCTTTCATCATCAGAACACTTAATAAAATGGGTATGGAAGGGACATTTCTTAAACTGATAGAGGCCATCTACAGAAAACCCACAGCCAATATGGTATTGAATGGAGTTAAATTGAAATCATTTCCACTCATATCAGGAACCAGGCAAGGTCGCCTATTGTATCCACTGCTTTTTAACATTGTAATGGAAGTCTTAGCCATTGCATTTAAGCAAGAAAAGGCAACCAAGGGTCTCCACATAGGGTCAGAAGAGATCAAACTTTCACTCTTCACAGATGATATGATTGTATATCTGAAGTGATCAAGTCTCAGGATGCAAAATCAATACTCACAAATCAGTAGCATTTATATATACCAACAATAGTCAAGCTGAAAAAAACAGTCAAGGACTCTATTCCATTTACAGTAGTGCCAAAGAAGATGAAATATTTGGGAGTTTACCTAACAAAGGTAAGCTGGGAAACAGATATAAGCCTGAGAACCACTCACAGCACCACCTGGTGTCCAGAAAGCATATTGCAACAGAAATATAGTTCTACTAAAGTTGATACCTAAGGCATATTCATGTTTATATATATATATATAATATGAAAATAATTTTTTGTTGTTGGTGCCTTTTTTTCTTTGCTCATTCTTTTTGCATTTTTTCTTTTTTCTTTCTTGTAGGAGTTATTGTTAATTTTAAAAATTATTATTAATATATTTTTTCCTCTTCTTCCCTTCCTCTTATGATTGCTGAGAGTGCTTACATCAGGCTATTTGAGTTTTGTTTGTTTGTTTGTTTTTGATCATCTGTTTGTGTGTCTGGTTGCTTTTGTGTTTGTTTGTTTGTTCATTTTGTTTCAATGTGTCTGGAGTTTTGCTAAATCCTCAGGTTGGCTATTTTCCCTAACTCTAATTTTTACATTTAACAAGAGCAAGGGGACATGGGGGATAATGTTGAAAGCTGACTGGATCCAGTTTTCAACAGAAGCTCCTGTCCAGAGGGAGGGATAATGGCCAGAAAGAACCCAACAAAGCTGAAGGGTGGGAGCCAAGCTGAGAGAAGAGATTGATAATTGCATGTCTTCTCTGCTGAGGCAAGCTGTAATTCCAAGTAAATAAATTTCAGGTACAGAACCCATCCCAAAGAGGATGTGTGTCCATCCCCTCCCCCAAGAGGGATGCTTGCTTGCTGTGGGATCTCTACTAGTGAATGGTGAACTGAGGTTCTCTTCTTTCACCCCACCAGAATGAGTTGCTGGAAGCTGGAACTCCTTCTCCATAGAGTCCCTGCTGTGAGCCTGGGCATTCTCTTATCTGGCAGGAAGGTTGAACAAATATTTCCCCTGCCAGGGTCAAATTTTGGAGAGACACCTCCCCAATTCTGTGGACTGTCAGAAGGAGTTAGACCTCACATTGCAGGGATACCAGAGGAGCAGAGCAGCTAGGGCAGAGGCATGGTCTCTGAGGGTGAAAAACATTTGCTGCTTTGTTAACCTCTGGTTTGGAATGAGCTCAGGTGGAACACTCCAGTTCCCACTGAGCACCCAAGGTAGTCAGATTTCAGCTCCCCCAGCTGGCCTGTGGCAGAATATGGTCACCAGGCTGATGAAGCATTGACTTCCCTCTGACTCTGGCAGGCTCAAATCCCTGGCACATTTGCTCATTCGAAGGAATTGGGCCACAGTGGTGCTACCGGTGCCTGGGTGTGATGTAGGTGCAAAGTGGGGAAGAAGACTATTTTGCTGGGCAGGCCTTTCTGACTTCACAGAGCACTGGAGTGAGTTACAGTTTGAGCTGCCAGTGAACTCCTGCTGTCTGGTTTCTGGAGACCTTTTGAACTCTCCCACTTGAGCTTTTTTTGTATGTTCACTGGACCAATTGATTTGGAATTCCTGACCTGGGCCAATCAGCTGGGGAACTGCCAAGTTTGTACTTTGGGAGTGTGGGATTCCCCTTTTCCAGATGTAACTTGTGGAGGGTGAGATTTCTTAGTTGCTTTTATATGTCCATAGCTGAGATTTCAGCCCAAAGCCACTGATACACTAGAATTGGACAGAGACTAGCTGAATATAAGACAGAGCCATCTAGCCCCATCACACCAAGCAGGGCCCCAGAGTTTTAAGCTGCAGTACTGAACAGGACCTTTGTAAAGCTCTCGGGGAAAGACCACAATCACAAGTACCCTTTGGTAAAGGGCTGGTTAATTAAAACTCCAGGAGCTGTGAATTCAATTTCACCTTGCCAGCCTCTCTAGCCAAACAGTGAAAAATAATCATAGGGCAGAATCAGTGGAAAAACTACGGCAACATGAAGAATCAGAGTAGATCAACTCCCCCAAGGAATGACAAAGGAGACAACAGATGATCCCATTCATAAACAAATTGCTGAGATGTCAGAAATTGAATTCAGAATTTGGATTGCAAACAAGATTAACAGAATGGACCTAAAGTTGGAATTAGAAATTCAAGAAGTAATTCAAAAGTTGTCTCAAGAATTCAATGAATTCAAGTACAAAATCATCAAAGATTTTGACACATTGAGGCAAGAACTTGCAGCCCTCAAAGATCAGAGAAATACTAGAATCCCTCAATAACAGAATGGAGTAGGCAGAAGAAAGGATCTCTGACACTGAACACAAAGCTTTTGAATGCTCCAAACTCTCAAAGAGGAAGAGGAGTAGAGAGCAAAAAAAAAGGATCATTCCCTGAGAGAATTGTGGGACCACTCCAAAGGAGCAAATATTTGCCTTATAGGAATCCCTGAAGGAGAAGAGTATGTTTTGAATGGTGCAGATACTCAACTCCAAGAGATAATTGAGGGTAACTTCCTAAGCATGGCAAGAGATACTGAATTTCAGATAACACAGTTTCAGAACCCCAGCACAACTCAATCCAAATAAAGCATCTCCTAGACACATTGTAATTAACTTTGCCAAAGTTAATATAAGCACATTGTAACTAACTTGGCCAAAGTTAATATGAAGGAGAAAATCCTACAAGCAGCCAGACATAAGAAAATCATAAGCTACAAGGGTAATAATAATATAGAATCACTACATATCTCTCTACTGAAACTTTTCAAGCCAGAAGACGATGGTCATCAACCTTCAATCTCCTAAAACAAAACAACTTTTAGCCCAGGATCCTGTATCCAGCTAAATTGAGCTTCATTTATGACAGAAAAGTTAAATACTTTAATGACATACACATGTTGAAGACATTTACCATAACTAAACCAGCTCTTCAAGATATTCTCAGACCCATCCTCCATAATGGCCAGCACAACGCTCTACCACCAAGTAAACTCACTCTGAAACTCTTGATCAAAACCCAACTTCCACAGTGGTGAAAGGATTAAAAATGTCCACTGGACTTTCAAAAAACTTGACACCCAAAATACTACCAGGCTTATCAATACTCTCCATTAATGTGAATGGCTTAAATTGTCCTCTTAAGAGGCACAATGGCCGACTGGATACAAAAACTCAGGCCAAATATCTGCTGCAGACAAGAATCTCATCTTACCATAAAGAATAAATGTTGACTCGGGGTGAAGGGATGGACATCTGTAATCCTGGCAAATGGAAATCAGAAGAGAACAGGAGTTGCAATTTTATTTGCAGATACATTAGGCCTTAAACCAACAAAAGTAAGGAAAGACAAGGGTGGTCACTTCATATTTGTTAAGGGAAACACTCAACATGATGAGATTTCAATTATTAATATTTATGTGCCCAACCAGAATGCTTCTTAATTTAAGAAGGAGACCCTAATAGACATGAACAATTTAATATCATCTGACACCATAATAGTTGGAGATTTTAACAACCCTTTGTCAGTGTTGGATAGATCCTCCAATGAGAAACTAAGCAAGGAAATTTTGGACTTAAACTTCACCATACAACAATTGAATTTAACAGACATTTACAGAATATTTCATCCTAACAAAACTGAATACATATTCTTCTCATTAGCCTATAAAACATCTTCCAAAATTGATCACATCTTAAGTCACAAGTCTGACCTCAGCAAACTTAAAAGTGTAGAAATTATTCCTTGTATTTTCTTGGATCATCACAGAATAAAAATTGAACTCACCAATAACAGGAATCTGTATACTCATAGAAAGACATGGAAACTAAATAACCTTATGCTGAATCATAGCTGGGTCATAGATGAGATTAAGACGGAAATTGCCAATTTTTTGGAACAAAACAATAATGAAGGCACAGATTATCACAACCTGTGGGATACTGCAAAGGCAGTCCTAAGAGGAAAATTTATAGCGCTGCAAGCCTTCCTCAAGAGAACAGAAAGAGAGGAAGTCAACAACTTAATGGGACATGTCAAGCAACTGGAAAAGGAAGAACATTCCAACCTCAAACCCAGCAAAAGAAAAGAGATAACTAAAATTAGGGCAGAATTAAATGAAATTGAAAACAAAATAATTCTACCTAACCAAAAAATAGGAAATTAAAATCCCTAACATCATCAATCAGAAATGACAAAGGTGAAATAACAACAGACACCTCAGAAATTCAAAGAATCCTTAATGACTACTGCAAAAAACTCTACTCTCAGAAATATGAAAATCTGAAAGAAATTGACCAGTACTTAGAAGCACACCACCTTCCTAGACTTAGCCAGAAAGAATTCGAAATGCTGAACAGCATATCAAGTACTGTAATAGGATCAACTACAAGAAATCTCCCCCAAAAGAAGAGTTCAGGACCTGATGGTTTCACTTCAGAATTCTACCAAACCTTTAAAGAGAAACTAGTACCTATATTACTTAACTTTTTCCAAAACATGGAAAAAGAAGGAATACTTCCCAAAACATTCTCTGAAGCAAATATCAACCTGATCCCCAAACCAGGAAAAGACCCAACAAGAAAAGAAAATTATAGACCAATATCTTTAATGAATATAGATGCAAAAATATTCAACAAGATCCTAGCAAACAGAATCCAGCAACACATCAAATGAATTATACACCATGACCAAGGGGGTTTATCCCAGGGTCTCAAGGTTGGTTCAATGTACGTAAACCTATAAATATAATACATCACATAAACAAACTAAGAAAGAAAGACTATATGATTCTCTCAATAGATGCAGAAAAAGCTTTTAACAATATCCAGCATCCTTTCATGATCAGAATACTTAAGAAAATGGGTATAGAAGGGACATTTCTTAAACTGATAGAGGCCATCTACAGAAAACCCACAGCCAATATTATATTTAATGGAGTAAAACTGACAACATTTCCACTCAGATTAGGAACCAAGCAAGGTTGCCCATTGTCTCCACTACTTTTTAACATTTTATTTTAATATTCCATGTGTGGAAAGTATTCTGTCACACTTGGTAGATGCTCAGTAAATGATAGTTAGAAATGGTAGCAACTTTGCCCCAAATCTCCTCCCAGCCTGGACTTCTCTCAAGAGAGTACTCCCAAGAGAGTGCTTATCATACCAAGTGGAAAGATAAATAAAACTGTGATTCTCTTAACCCCAGAAAGAGCCTCACTCGCTGTATATATTTAAGGAGGTAATTTGGTCTCTTTTGTGCCTTATTTTCTTCACTTGAGCATGTTTCATGTCATTAATGTCATCAAATCATTGCATGAAAGTATTTCGTACAAGTACCACATTTTGAAATGATGTATTCATTTCTTATTATTTGTTAAAAGAAATATCATTATTAAAGAGTAACAGGTAAATTTTCACTTTGGGGCAGGACTCTTAGCATTTTTCTTTCTCTATCCTTTTTACCAGAAAAGACAAGTTGTAAAACAAGTTATTAGGAATTTTTGCCACACCTTCAACCATCATCTACCATGATAGTGATGGTGACTGTTAGTATAAGAAGTGGTAAGTGGGGGATGGGGGGGCGGCACCTGTGGCTCAAAGGTGTAGGGCACCGGCCACATATGCTGGAGGTAGTGGGTTCAAACCCAGTCCCAGCCAAAAACTGCAAAAAGAAAAAAAAAAAAAAGAAGTGGTAAACAGTTGAACAATTACAATAAGAAGACAGGCCCCAGAAATCAGGAAAATCAAAGCCAGGAGACAAACCGATACATGCCCAAGAGAAAAACTCAATTGAATTCAAGTAGGGGAGAGAAAGGAGGGGGATTGTTGTGCTCCTACCTGCTGGGCACAATATAAGGGCATATGGCACACCTCCTGGGTATCGGGACCTTACCTAACAAACGCAAACATTATAACCTAATCATTTGTACCTCATATTAATCTGAAATTAAAAGAAAGAAGAAATCAGGAAAATATATATCTTGTACAACAAGATATCCAACAGCCTTGGATAACTGAGATTAGGTTATTTTATAAATTATCATCCACATTTTAGACTCACAGACTAGTAGAACTAGAATATACATGGCATTCTGGGGAAAAGGAAAAAATTGAATATGTACAAGGAACACTACAAAAGTTTTCAGATACACAAATATTAAGAAATGCAAAATCACTTTGATTACTATACTTTCTCAAAATAATCACAACATTTCATGCACTTTTGCACTCTTGCAAGCCATTTTTTTTTTATTGAATGGTAACTATGTACATTAATGCACTTCTGGGGTACAGTGTGGGGTTTTCACATGCAATCTGAAATACTTCCATCAAACTGGTCAACACAGCCTTCATGTCATTTTCTCAGTTATTGTTTTAAAATGTTCACATTCTACTCTTAGAAAGATTCACTTGTACCCCTATAAGATAAACCTCAGAAGTGATCCCTCCAAACCCCCTCCCTCCACCCATTCCCCCTTCCCCCAACCTGCAAGCCATTTTTGAAACACTCTTCCTACTCATTTTCTTCAAGTGCTATAAGCTCCCTTTGTAGGTGTAAACAGTTTCTTCCAGGTTAGAGAACCTTCTTCTGTGCATAAGGACAGAAAGTAGAACAGTGGCTACCAGAAGCTGAGGGCAGGGTAATAGGGAACTACTGTTTAATGGGTACTGAGTTTCAGTGTGAAGTAATAAAAAAGTTGGATGGATAGTGGTGATGGCTGCATGACAATGTGAAAGTACTCAATTCCACTGAACTGTGCACTTAAAATGATTTTATGTCTATTTTGTCACAATTTTTTTTTATTGTTGGGGATTCATTGAGGGTACAAAGAACCAAGTTACATTGATTGCATTTGTTAGGTAAAGACCTTCTTATAATTGTGTCCTACCCCCAAAGAGTGGGTCACATACTGTGACTCCCCCACCTTTGTCACAATTTAAAAAAAATAGCACTTTAAGCCTATAACTTAAGAGATAGAGGCAACTATAAAAAGAAAGGACTCACAGCTGGGCGCAGTGGCTCACACCTGTAATCTTAGTGCTTTGGGAGTTGAGGCTGGTGGATTGCTTGAGCTCAGGAGTTCAGACCAACCTGAACAAGAATAAAACCCTGTCTCTACTAAAAATAGAAAAACTAGACAAGTGCAGTGGAGGACACCTCTAGTCCCAGCTACTTGGGAGGCTGAGGTAAGAGGATCACTTGTAGAGCTACAATGGCACGGCACTCTACCCAGGGTGACAGAATGAGACTGTCTTAAAAAAAGAAAAAAGGAAGAAAGAAATAACTCATACACACACAAGAACTCAGGATTGGAAGTGGTTTCCTCTGAAAATAGGAAAATGTTGGAGGAAGGGCTGTTGTTTTTCAGAGAAGTTTTATAAAACTGCTTATCTCTTTAAATTATATACATGTAACAATTTGGTGACACTATAAACAAATGACACATAGTGAATGTGAAATAGTTGTAATTCCCTTGGTTTTATAGATAATCAAATCAAGGAGACAGTAGGCTCTTTAGCCATAGTAAAAGCAGTAATTGACAGATTAGGGGCTTGAACCAACATACTCTAATACGAGTTCAGCATCCTTACCACACAACACATTGGATGTAGCTTGTAATATTACAGCATCTCCTAAATACACTATAATAAACTTTCCTAGGAGTCCTGCCTGATACCTTCTTAAATTGCTTTTCTTAAATTGTTTTATTAAATGCCTAATAATATGACAGGTTTTTTGTTGTTGTTGAGACAGAATCTCACTCTGTTGCCCTAGGTAGAGTGCTGTGACATCTAGCTCATAGCAACCTCAAACTCTTGGGCTCAAGTGATCCTCTTGCCTCAACCTCTTGAGTAGCTGGACTACAGGTGCCCTTGCTAAAATGCCCAGCCAATTTTTTTCTATTTTTGGTAGAGACAGGCTCTCACTCTTACTCAGGCTGGTCTCGAACTCCTGAGCTCAAGCGATCCACCAGTCTTGGCCTCCCAGAGTGCTAGGACTATAGATGTGAGCCACCACAGTCGGCTCATAGTGCAGATTTTTCCATTTTGTCTATTTTTCCATTACTCATTAACACATGACATTTTTTCTATTCCAAACATAATTTTAAAATAATATACTTTTCCTGATTTTCTTTTTCTCTATCTTCACAGTTAAAGTTGAGTGTGGCATTTTGGTTCTGCATTCAGTGTTGTTCCCTAAATGGTTGCAGACACTTTGCTATTGATGAGTAAGGCACTCCCCTGTATTTCCTGCATGGAGTATTTTGTACTAAAAGCTACCCATGGTCACCTTTGTGGCAACATAAAGCATTTTCATTTCAATTCAACTCAAGTCACCAACCTAATATGAATTTTAATGTTAATTTCTCCATTGGAAATGTGATATAATTATAAAGAACAGTTAGACAAAGCAATAATATATAATTTACCATGCTTCTGACTTTTAGAAGAAAAGTCTTATATGAATGGTGCTTTCAACAATACTCCATTAGTTATCAGTTGAACATATACTAATGGGCATTTATAAAATAACTTTTTAAAGAACTGTGAGGACCTATCATAAGCATATCCTCCAATGCTGACAAAGTGCCTTTTCCCAGAATAATGTGCTGATAAATCATCAATGTTAGAACTCTAAATAAGATTTATCATGCTTTTAAGATACCACCTCTTATCATAATAGTATAGATTACTGTGCATTGTTCCTCATCTTATGTGACTGTCTCAACCAGGCTGTGTGCTTCTTGAGGGCAAGGCAGTACAGGACTAAACATAATAAATGCTCTTTAAGCATTTGTAATAATTAAGTTATGAATCAGGGTATTTAGTCATGAAATGTTAGTGCTGAAATGAATCTCGGGGATCCATGGATTTACCTACTTTTTCTTTTTTTTAACATACAAAAAAGAGTACAGGAATGAACTTCTGAGTGTATATTCTTGTGAGACATTTCATATGCACTTGCTCACAGCAGCTCCTTTCCTTAAAGATAAGGAAAGGAGGATCAGGGAGGTCAAGTAGCACAGGTCAGGTCCAAGGTCACACAAGGATCAGTGCTTTTACTTGGAACTGAGAGCTTAAGCCCAGAAAGGGACATTAGCTGATGTGCACGTAATGACGAGACAGACTGCTGCTGACAGTCTGGCCCAGAATTCAGCCAAAGGTGTAGCCCATTGTGGAACCCTATAATGGGTTCCAATGTAAGGCAAAAATAAGTTTCTGTCTGGGACACCTTTGATTATAATTCCTCTATGAAAATTATTGCTGCAAAACTGTCTCTCTAAAACATGTATCTTACAACTAAAAAAGTTAACTTTGGTTTTCTCCCAAAACAGAGGCTCAAAGAGAAGACATTAATCTAAGACCATCCAGCAGCTGAGGGGAGACAGGGAAGCGGGACCAGCCCTAGTGCTGAGGGGAGACAGGGGACTGGGACAAGGCTTCACACTACCGAGCAGGGCTGACTTTTCCGCGTTTGGCTCCAGGTGTTAACAGAGGCCTCTACCTCCCGTGCTCTATAAATCCATATTCCAGATATATCCTTCTGAAACTTTCCATTTCCCCAATTACTTTCATTGGTATTTCCAAATACCTGTACGTCCAGTCCTCATTTGTTACTGTCTATATCAGTTATGCCTGTCCCCGGCTTAGCTCTTGCCATCTGCCTCCTGTCACTTGCTCAGCAGAAAGCTCTGGCTGGGGCCATCACTGCCTCTCCTTCTGAGAAAGCCGAAGATCTCTTCCTTCCAAGGGAGGAGGCCAGAGGCTGTGTGACCCCCAACGTGCTGCAGCAGGTGGCAGCCAGCACCAATTCTGGCCTTAGAGACCCACCAAAGCTCTGCATCTGGCAGCAGGGGGTGTGAATTTCCAGTCAGCTGCCCAAGAGGCCCAATAACATGGAAAAAACAGTCGAATTTTGACCAATGAGAGCCAAGAGGCAAAAAGGAACTAACAGATTCATTTTGTTTCGTTTCTTTCTCATTGTAGCCAGAATTTCCGGTCCTTGATCTTGGGGTTCCAAGAATGAAACCACAAACCACTCAAATAAGTGAAAGAACGCAGTTTATTGAAAGATAAAGAGATAAGTGAAAAGAGAGCGAGCAGAACCTCCGGCAATGGAGGGGGGCCCAAGAGGGCAACCTGTTTGGACCTTCTGTCTAGGAGTTTATGTAACGCCCTCACCCTAATCCTGCAGACACGGGGGTTTGGGGAAGTACGTCACAGCTGGCCAGTAGTCTGTGGGCAGAAAATAATCCTAAAACCAACAGAGGAATGGGGTTCTTGCAGTTCTTGCCCCAGGCTAGGGAGTAAGGTGTGTCGCTCCATTTCCTGGAGGACCGGCCCAGGACCAATGAGGTTGCCTGGAATGTGGCCCAGAAAAGGTCTGTTTGTGCCTAGAAACAGGGGTCTGTGGTGAGACTGATTTCTGAGCTCACACTTGCGTGAAAAACAGTGTTGTTATCCAGACATGAATGGAAACCACCTATCACCATGACTCTTCCGTGGTTTCATAGCCCTCTGGAGACATCCTTGTGATCCAAGTACCAGCTGTATTTTCTTTTGGAGCTGTGTCCAGGGAAGTTTCACTACCTCCTTCCTCTGCACAGCCCCTCCCTGGGTGGCATTCCCCACCACATTAGCACCAAGGCTTTGTTTCAAATTCTGCTCCCTACTCAACTCATACCATGGAGGCTTCATAGCAATGGTGAGTTTTGGAGAAATGGAATTCACAAATTGAAAATACTGTTTCACCAACTCAGTGGGCAATGTTCAGGAGTGCGCAGGTGAAAGGGCGGAGGTGCGGGAGCCGCTAGGAAGAGGTCACAGGACTATCATGCTCACAGGGGTCTCCATTGTCCCCTCTACTATTCTTTTCCGTAGCTTATTTTTTTCTATTTCTATTTTACTTAAAAAAAATTTTCAGATTAATATGAGGGTACAAATAATTGGGTTACAATGTTTGTATTTTTTAGGTAGAGTCCCTGTTGTAGTTGTGTCCTGCACCCAGGAGTGTGCCACAAACCCTTGCACTGTGCCTATAAGGCAGGAGCTCACCAATCCCCTCCCTCAAAATTGAATTGAATTGAGTTTTTCTCTTGTGTGGGGGTGTATTACATTGTCTACTGGCTTCACATCAGTATTGAGTGTATTGGATACTTGCTTTTCCATTCTTGATGCACTTTACTAAGAAGGATGTTTCAACTCCATCCAGGTTAATGTAAAAGATGTAAAGTCTCCACCTTTTTCTGCTGTATAGTATTCTATGGTATACATATACCACAATTTATTAATACATTCATGGGTTGGTGGGCACTTGGGTTGTTTCCATATTTTAGTGATTATAAATTGAGCTGTCTAGTGCAAATGTCATTATGATAAAATGATGTTTTTTTCTTCTGGGTAGATGCCTAGTTATGGAATTCTGGGATTAAATGGAAAGTCTGATTTGAGTTCTTTGAGGATTCTCCATACTTCTTTCCAAAGAAGTTGTGTTAGTTTGCAGTCTCAACAACATTGTAAAAATGTTCCCTTCTCTTCACATCTGCACCAGCGTCTGCAGCTTTCAGACTTTGTGATGTGGGCCATTCTCACTGGGGTTAGGCAATCTCTCAGGGTGGTTTTGATTTGCATTTCTCTGATGATCAGGGACAATGAACATTTTTTCATGTTTTGTCAGTCATTTGTCTGTCTTCATCAGAGAAGGCTCTGTTTATATCTCTTGTCCAGAGGTAGACGAAATTGCTCTTTTTTTGTTGATTAATCTGAGTTCTCTGTAGATTCTAGTTATCAACCCTTTATCAGATCCATAATATGCAAATATCTTTTCCCATTTTGAAGATTGTCTTTTTGCTTCATTTGTTCTGTCCTTAGCTGTGAAGAAGCTTTTTAGCTTAATTAGTCCCATTTGTTTATTTTTGTTGTTGTAGCAATTGCCACTGAAGTCTTCTTCATAAAACCTTTCCCCAGGCTGGACATCATTAATAGTTTTTCCCCCTCTTTCTTCTAGTATTTTTATTATTTCATGTCTTAGATTTAAATCTTTTAGCCATCTGAAGTCAACTTTTGTAAGTGGTGAAAGGTGCGGGTCCAGTTTCAGTCTTTTGCGTGTGATTAACAAGTTCTCATAGCACCATTTATTGAATAGGGATTCTTTTCCCCAGTGTATGATTTTGTTTGGTTTATCAAAGATCAGGTGGTGATAAGAGACTGATTTCATCTCTTAGTTTTCCATTCTGTTCCATATGTCTATATCTATATTTTTACACCAATACCATGCCTTTTTGTTACTGTGGACCTTTAATGCAACCTGAAATCTAATTGGGTGATGCCGCCAGCTTTGTTTTTATTGCTAAGAATTGCCTTTGTTGTATACAGTTTTTCCTGGTTCCATACAAAATGAAGAACTATTTTTTCTAGTTCTTCAAAGTATGCTGCATTTTCATGGGGATTGCATAAAATTTGTAGATTGTTTTGGGTGGTATAGACATTTAAACAATGTTGATTCTTCCCAGCCAAGAGCATGGTATGTTCTTCCATTTGTTGATGTACACTGCTATTTCTTTTCTTAGGGTTTCCTAATACTCTTTGTAGAGATCTTTCACCTCTTTTATTAGGTATATTTCTAGGTATTTAATTTTCTTTGAGACTACTGTGAAGGAAATTGTGTCCTTGATTTGCTTCCCATCTTGGCTGTTATTGGCATAAACAAAGGCTAGTGATTTGTGGACGTTGATTTTATACCCTGAGATGTTACTGTATTTCTTGGTCACTTTCAGAGGTCTTGTGGTTGAGTCTCTGGGGTTTTCTACGTATAAGATCATGTCATAGGCAAAGAGCAAGAGTTTGATCTCGCCTTCCCCCATTTGGATTCCCTTAATATCCTTCTCTTGTATGATTGCATTGGCTACAACTCCCACCACTATGTCGAATAGTAGTGGTGATAGTGGACATCCTTGTCTGGTTCCAGTTTTAAGTGGAAAAGTTTTCAGTTTTACTCCATTTAATATGATATTGGTTGTATGTTTGTTATGGATGGCTTCAATTAGTTTAAGAAATGTTCCATTTATGCCTGTTTTCTTAAGTGTTCTTGTTAGAAACTGAAGGCTAGGTGGGGTGGTTCATGTCTGTTATCCTAGCACTCTAGGAGGCCAAGGTGGGAGGATTGCTTGAGCACAGGAATTAGAGACCAGCCTGAGCAAGAGTGAAACCTTGTTCCTATGAAAAATAGAAAAAACCAGCTGGGAACCTGTAGTCCAAGCTACTCATGAAGATGAGGCAGGAGGATTACTTGAACCCAGGAGTTTGTCATTGTTGTGACCCTATGGCCTTCTACCCAGGGTAATGGAGTTAGACTGTCTGAAAATAAAAAAAAGAAAGAAAGAAAGAAAGAAAGAAAGAAAAGGATGTTGAATTTTTTCAAATGTTTTTTCTATATCTATTGATAGGATCATATGGTTTTCATTTTTGATTCTATTGATATGGTGAATTATATTTATGGATCTGTGTATGTTAAATCAGGATTGCATCCCAGGGATAAAGCCTACTTGATCATGATGTAAAATTTTTTAAATATGTAACTGTAATCCATTTGCTTAGATTTTATTGAGTATTTTTGTATCAATTTTCATTAGTGAAATTGGTCTATAGTTCTCCTTTTTCGTTGGGTCCTTTCCTGGTTATGGTATCAGGGTGATATTTGCTTCATAGAATGTGTTGGGGAACATTCCTTCCTTCTTAAAGTTTTGGAATAGGTTCTTCAGTATAGGTGTAAGCTCTTCCTTGAAGGTTTGGTAGAATTCTGGTGTGAAACGATCTGGTCTAGGGCTTTTTTTTTGTTGGAAACTTTTCTATTGTTTCTTTAATTTCAGTGCTTGATTCTGGGCTGTTCAAGAGATCTGTTTCTTCCTGGTATTGGTCCATTTCCTCTACACTGTCAAGTTTCTGAGCATAGAGTTTTTTGTAGTAGTCAGATACAATTGTGGCACCTGTTGTTATTCTCCCTCCTTTTTTATTTCTGATTGAGGTTA
This sequence comes from Otolemur garnettii, assembly GCF_000181295.1. NCBI lineage: Eukaryota > Metazoa > Chordata > Mammalia > Primates > Galagidae > Otolemur > Otolemur garnettii. The sequence continues at coordinate 8,667,551 of NW_003852478.1, forward strand.
TTAGAGATCTTACTTTTCTGTTTCTAGTTAATCTGGCCAAAGGTTTATTGATTTTGTTTATCTTTATGGAGAGCCAACGTTTTGTTTCATTAATTTTTTGGATGATTCTTCTGTTTTCAGTTTCATTTATTTCTGATTTAATTTTGGTTATTTCTTTCCTTATGCTAGATTTGGGATTGAATTGCTGTTCCTTTTCCATTTCCTTGAGATGATTCATTAGGTTGTTGATGGGCTCTCTTTCTGTTTTTCAGAAGTAGGCATTTAACGCGATAAATTTCCCTCTTACAACTGCTTTTGCAATGTCCTACAGGTATTGTAGCTTATGACTTCATTGTTGTGATGTTCAAGGAATTTAACAATTTGCTCTTTTATCTCCTCCATGACTCAACTGTCATTCAGCACAAGGTTGTTTAGTTTCCATACCTTTGTGTGGGGACGAAAATTTTTGTTGGAGTTGAGTTTCACCTTTATTGCCTTGTGCTCTGTAAAGATACAAGGCATAATTTCTATTCTTTTAATTTTATTGAGGTTTAATTTGTGTCCTAGGGTGGGGCTTATTTTGGAATATGATCCATGGGCTGATGAGAAGAACATATACTCTTTAGCTTTGGGATGGTGTATTTTGTATAAGTCTATTAACCAATTGGTCTAAGGAAGCATTTAAGTACCTTGTTTCTTTGTTTAGTTTTTGTTTAGAGGATCTGTCCAGTTCTGTAAAAAGAGTGTTAAAGTTTACTCCTATTATGCCTTCATAGGATATCAAATTGCTTAGATCAACAAAGGTCTGTTTCATAAATCTAGGAGTATTTACGTTGAATGCATAAATATTTAAAACTGAAATGTTCTCTTGTTATATCATTCCCTTGACCAGAATGAAGTGACCTATTCCCTTTACTTTAAAAAGAAGTTTTACACTTAAGCTCTCAGCAGATAATATGTACAGAACTTAGGAGAGAAGGCCCTCAGTGAGGAGAGGCAGTAGATGTGTACGTTCTTCAGGATATCTACAGTTTATGCAATCACTTAGAATGTGGAATCTTTGGTTTACTGTTAAGTTCAATGATGAGGACCAGGAATTCTCTGCCCTTTGAAAGTTAGGTGTTAACTACCCACTCTCCCTGGAGGTGGGAAGAGACTTAATTGATGGGAAGAAAGGGTCCAGAAGGCAGCTGGTAGGCCTAGAAGTTGATCTACCGTGTTTCCCTGAAAATAAGACCTACCAAAAAAATAAGCCCTAGCAGGATTTCTATGCATTTGTTAAATATAAGCCCTACCCTGATAATAAGACCTAGTGATGGGCATGGCTATATAGCGTATCTGCATAGCCATGCAATGCATTTCAGCATGGAGCCAAAGACATCCCCTGAAAATAAGCCCTAGTGTGTCTTCTTCAGAAAAAATAAATATAAGACAGTGTCTTATTTTTTGGGGAAACACAGTAGCAGTACATGGCTCTGGGAGTCTAGTTTTGTGGGGCATCTGGACAAGATTTAGGCAACCAGGTATGTGGTAGGGCCCTCTGGTGAACTTATAATTGCTAATATTTACTAAGCACTTTCTATCTGATAAGCACTAATTTAAATGATTTATAAGGGTTAACTTAATCCTTACTGCGAACTATGAAATAAGTAATATTACTATCTGCATTTTATAGATGAGGAAACAGATAAAGAAGGAGAGAGACATTCAGTGACTTGCTCAAACTCACTGAGCTGGAAAGGCACAAAGCCAGAATTTAAATCCAGAATCTGTTCTCTTAGCTATTGTGACACTCTGCTAACCAACCCCAGACCAGCTTCAGAAATCCCAGCATGTGGCAGGGACAGAGCAAAATACTCAACTGTGGCCATTATTAAACTATTGTCTCTCAGCTTCTAACACAGCCTTCTATGCCTGGATTTGTGATGCTGGTGCCAGGGTACTGCAAACCACATTTGGGTTTTTTGCCAACCAGCTCACTTTTAGCCTTATCATAGGGGGCTCCATGGGAGACTTGTGAGGCTGGAAGAGGAAGATGGGGCCCATCTTCTTCCAGTGGGCTTGTTGTTGCTTCTCCAGCCTGCCAGGGGCAGTGCCTTCCTATGGCAGCAGCAGTAGCAGCAGAATCTAACTGGCAGTTTCCCAGCACTTGTAGAACTACCTTTATCACATTCTCATCAGATACATCCAACACTATCTGGCCAAAGTTCCCTCAACAGAGGTCATGGTCCTGGCCCTTGGGCTCCTCCTCAGAACCAAGAAACACCAGCCTAGCTGAACAGCACCTCCTCTTCAAAGACCTGAGTTTCAGCTCCATGGGTAGGGTCCCTCCTCTAAACATTTAAGTTATTTTGTTTTTTGGAACACAGTCTCACTCTGTTGCCTTTGGTAGAGGGCCATGGTCTCCTTATACCTCACAGCAACCTCCAACTCCTGGGTTCAGGGATCCTCTTGCCTTGCCTCCTGAGTGTCTGGGACTACCAGGCATCTGCCACAATGCCTGGTTAGTTTTTTCTAGTTTTAGTAGAGATGAGTCTCACTTTTGCTCAGGCTGGTCTTGAACTCCTGAGCTCAAGCAACCCACCTGCCTCAGCCTCCCAGAATGCTGGGGTTACAGGCGGGAGCCACTGTGCCTGGCCGAAATTTTAAGTTTTGCTCATTTCAACCCATCTTGTCTCCCCAGCCCTAAGAGTAGGAGGTGCTTTCTGCAGTCACTGTGTCCATTATAGAGACTTCTTTTGCCTTCGCAGGTAATTTCTTTGTAACTGTTCAACAAATCCTTATATTATATTTTCTCTGTAAAAATAACTGTTTTCTGCCCCTTGACTAGACCCTAATGAATACACAAACTAATGGTTGACTCTGGCATTTGGGTTTGCACCAGAGTTTAGTAATTTATCAATAGCTCAGAAGATGTTGCCAAGGTTGAGGGGAAGGTGTGTTTGAAATAAACCCAGCCAGTACAAATTTTGGGAAAATATATTCAGATCAACTTATACTATGAGTGCCTCAAGAAAATAATGCAAAATTCCTCACATCTGCCAATTCCTCATTTTGTACAATAATGATATTCTGTCCTCACCTTTTGTCAAATCAATACTGGATATATATCCAAGTATCTGCTGTCAATAAAGGTCATGACACTTTTCTAATCTTATGAAAATTGGGAGGGTTTCAAAAACATATATAATGGAGAACAAGATCTTACACTATGAGAGCCTTCTCAATGACATCTTTATCCTCCTATAGAAGAGGCTCACTCAGGTAGCATTTTGTGATGATGAGCAGTGGGAAACACTGTGGAGTGGGTAACAAAGAGCTTGGGCCCTAATGTCAGCTACACCATTTCAGACTAACTCCACGGAAAAGCATTAACTTCTCTGAACCTCAGTTTCTTTTTCTGTCAAATGGGGTTATTAACACTACTTACTCTGCCTACCTTATAGGCTTATTCAATTTCCTAAGTATTTATTTGATCATCTATAGGCAAGACTGTGACAGGCAGCCAAAGATATACATAGAGAAGCAAAACACAGTCCCTTCCCTACAGCACTTGGTAATCCAGTTTTTTTCTATGCATTCAATAAATAGTTGTGAAACTGTATCTACCAGGCACTGTGCTAGGGGATGATAATACAGTGCTATCTAAAATATGATCCCTTTCTCCAAGAGAATTACAATATAGTAGAGAGATAAGACAAAGGCACAGATAACGAAAGTGGAAAATAAGGGGCTGAAATAAATCAGTTAAAGAAGCAAAAGGCTGCCTGGGCTTGGTGGCTCATACCTGTAATCCTAGCCCTCTGGGAGGCTCAGGCAGGAAGATCACTTTAGCTCAGGGGTTCAAGACCAACCTGACCAAGATCGAAACCCTGTGTCCACCAAAAATAGAAAAATTAGCTGGGAGCTGTGTCAGGCACCTGTAGTCCTAGCTACTTGGGACTGAGGTAGGAGGATCACTACCCGAGTAGTGAGGTTGTTGTGAGTTAGGCTGATGCCATGGCCCTATAGCCTAGGGGACAGAGTAAGACTATCAAGAAAGAAAGAAGAAAGAGAGAGAGAGAGAGAGAGAGAGAGAGAGAAAGACCTTTCATTCAAAAAAAAAAAAAAAAGACCTTCCATCCAGTTGCAGGAGAAAGAGACAGAGAGAGACAGACAGACTTTCTATCCAGTTGCAGGGGTCCGAGGAGACTTTATAGATCAGGTACCATTGGGACTAAGCATGAACAAAAATGAAGGAAAATGAAGGGAGTAACTAAAAAAAAAGTGCCTGGATAGGTGTCATAAGACCCTGAAGTAGAACTAGTATAAATCAGAAAGAAAGAATGAATGTAAGCATTATTAGATGAACAATGCTTGAAAATCCATGTGAAGCAATTCTAATAGTAAATGAGTTACTGATAAAGATATGGTAGTGAATAAGGCAGACATGGTCTTTTCTCAAGGAGCTTTCATTTAGTTGGGACCAGGATAAAAATGTTTGTTTTCCTAGTTATGGCCTATTTTAAAATATAGTGTATTAATAGAAAATTTGAGGTTTAGCAAGGCCAACAGATCAAGAGGCTAATGCCACTGGGGAAAAGTATTTTTTTTCACTCACTGATCCTTAGAGGAGGGCACATCATGCCACACACTGAGGAGGGGACATGGATGCACTGGGAGATGGTCAGTAGGCAGAGAGAGCAGGGTAGGGGGATGTTGTGGGCAACAGCTTCTATCATGGTTTCCACAGGCAGGAGGGTAAGTCCAGGACACACATCTTTGTGTTCAATACTTTGTACATAAGTAAATGGGATATTCCGTGGTTTCTGATGATCTGATTAATAAACCCCACCTTTGACTCTTGAACTTCCTTAGGATTGGAAAACTCTAACATGTCCTTCAGTTTATTAGCTGGGAGATCTCATTCCCAGAGAGGCCCTCTCCTATTCCTCAAGCTGAGTGAGGGACTGCTGTGGTGGATATTTTGAAGCACCTTCCCAAGACCCCTTCAGTGATGAGGGGCTGACAGTAGACAATTTCAGTAGATTATACATAACAGTTAAATAAATAATTCTTTTAAACATTAAAGGTACCAGGAATGGTGGCTCATGCTTGTAATCCTTGCACTCTGGGAGGCTGAGGCAGGTGGATTACTTGAACTCAGGAGTTGGAGACCAGCCTGAGCAAGAGCAAGACCCTGTTTCTACTAAAAATGGAAAAACTGAGGCAAGAGGATTGCTTGAGTTCAAGACTTTGAGGTTCCTGTGAGCTATGCCACCATGATACACTACCTAGGGTGACAGAGTGACACTGTCTCAACAAAACAAAACAAAACATTAGAGGTACTATAAAGACCAGAAATGAAAGGTGAGTGAGTGGTTATTTCCTTTGTGGTAACACAATTTAGACCACAATTAGTTTCTTTCAATTTTAAGAGACAGAAATACAACCCAAACTTGCTTAAGAAAAGAAGACTTTCTTGGTCTGTGTGACTAGCCAGCTGTTTTCAGGCACGACTGGGTCCAAGGGGGCAATGATGTCACCAGAATTCTCTCCATAGCCATCTGCCTTGCATCTTATTCTCTGTGAATGACCTCATCTTTTTAAAAACAAAAGAAAACAAAACTGAAAATAGCCTTTCTGTCATTGTGGACAATGGCTTCAAGCATTTCCAGCTTGATCTATAAGAAAAATAATCTTTTTTTACCCCCAGAATCTATATACAATTCCAGAGAAGAAACTATTGGACGTTTGTGCCAGTCAGGACACAGAAACTGGACACAGAAACCACATTTATTATTTATATAGGAAAAATTAAACCAAAAATTTCTTTTTCAGACTTATAGTAGGGTACAAATGTTTGGGTTACATTGTTTTCAATTCTAAGGTAAAGTTCAAGTTGTAGTTGAGCCCTTCACCTGGGGGTGTGCTGTAGACTCTCACACTGCACACTGGGTGAAAGCTCACCTCACCCTCCCTTCTCCCCTTTCCATTCTCTCCCCTCCCCCTCACTAGAATATACTTGTGTTTTTCTTTTGTGTGGGCATGTAGTTGTTTATCAACTGGTTTCATGGTAGTATTAAGTACATTGGATACTTGTTTTTCTGTTTTTGTGATGCTTTACTAAGAAGAATGTGTTTCAACTCCATCCTTTACCTGGACAGAGTTTTTCTAAAAATAAAAGTGACTAGGAAGGCACCTGTGGCTCAAAGGAGTAGGGCACTGGCCCCATATAGCGGAAGTGGCGGGTTCAAACCTGGCCCTGGCCAAAAACTGCAAAAAAAAGAAAAAAAAAGTGACTAAAACAAAAACAAGGACTTTAATGGGTCCAGAAGTAACAGGTACAAAACAGCAGTTACTTAAATGCTAGGTTCAGGATAAATGAACCACCAAGGGGCCCCGTCCTGAAGGAAGGCTCCTCCCCTCTGGGGCAGGACTGATCTCTTTGGAAAGGACACAGCTTTCCTTGAAGCCTGCTGGGCATAGGCAAGAGCCAGCCTATAGAAGCTGTTTGCCTTTGTGGGAAGGTATGGACTGGCAAAAAACTGTCTAAAGGAGCAGCCCACTGTGTCTTGAGGGTTCAGCTGCCCAGAGGTGCTGGAAGTAGCTGCTGATGGGGTGCACGTGGCCTGAGGCTTCAGTCATGGGCTCCCACTAATGAGAGTGCAGGTAGTGAGAATAAGATTGAGTCAGTGAGGCTGGGGCTGACATAACACAGCTGGTCTGGTTGGTTTAGGTCCTATGTAACCTTTACCTTGTGTCTCCCATTCTTGTTGTTTTGTGAATTTAGCTTTAACTTGAAGGTGTATATTTGAGCAGTTTAAGGAGATTGATTTAAGAGAGTAACTTTTGAATTAGAATGTTATATGGATCATGGGTTATGTCAATTACTGTTTATTAAGGGTCATGGTATATAGTGATCAATGTTGTTTTGTTGCAGGAAGATGAAGCCCAATGGAGAGAAAGAATCCCAAACACCATGTTTATAAGAGGAAGGGCTTTATTCACCGGCTAGGAGCTTATGGCATAGAAGAATTCCAAATGGCCGCACTCCCCAACAGGCTTGGTCTTTCCTTTTTTATCTCCAGTCAAAAAGTTCCAACCCATAGGTTCCTTTTTCATTGGCCAGTTTGAATCAAGCAGCCCACAGAATTGTGGCTGTGGGATGCTATTCCAGCCCTCACAGAACTACAGAATTTCACAGAAGTGGAAAATTCCAAGTTCCAGTAAGTTAAGTCTACAAATTCCCAAGAGCTGAGTCACCATGGAGAGGACCCTGCAGGTGTATTCTTGTGGTCTCCTTGAGAATACCTGTTCTTCTGGGCCTCACCCTTCTCAGCTATCCTCTATCAGTTTAAGATAAGTGTTAATAACTGTTGTTTAACATAAAAGTTAGTATGGCTCGTGCTTTGAACTTGTTAATTGCCAGCTTGGGAAAGGAAGGCAGAATTTAATTTCCAAAAAAAGTAAGGTTTTTACAGAGACAATTCATAAAACATTTCATTGCTATTTTTCTGACGTATTGTCCTAAATAAATAATAATAACATAGAACCAGAATGTAGAAGAGAAGTGTCTTTCTGCTGGGTCATTCCACTGCCTTCTGCTGATGAAGTTTAACATTCTGCCTGCAGGATAGGAGAACGGAGAAAGATTCACAGGGCTCAGCTCCATGACCACAAAACAAGGCAAAGAAGGGTGGGTCAGGGAGTGCCTGCAGTGAAAATCAGGTGGAGTCAATGAGGCCAGGGCCGAGAAGACACAGCCAGTCTGGCCAGTTCCACCTTCACTTCACAGCTTCCACCCTTGTTGTTTTATAAATTCAGCTTTAACCCAAAAGTGTCTATCTTGAATAGCTTAGGGCAATTGAATGAGGAGATTAACTTGAATTAGAAATGTTGTTTTGGGTCATGGGTTATGCTGATTATTTCTTATGGGTCATAGGTTATGCTGATTGTTGCTTAAGGGTTAATTATTATTGTTTAAGATAAAAGTAAACATGGTTTTTGCTTTGAACTCTTATGCATAAAATTGTGGTTTTAAAAATGGAAGGGCAGGACAGTCTTGGAGAAGCTACACTCACTGTTCTCTAGAATTGCTGGCTTTCTGATAATAAAGCTAGTTGGATCCAATCCCTGTCTCTGCAAATTGGCTGGACAGTGACAGGCTGCTGGACCCTGTTTGCCTGGTAATGTTTGGATTTGAAGCTGGGAGATCATAAGTTAGGCACAATCCTGCTTGGATCTTGTCAACCTTAAATAACAAAATGCAGAAACTGTAATTTACTATCAAGTTTATTTGAGCCCAAAGCTTGAGGATGACTACAGGGAGCCTACATTCAAGTTGTAAATATATTCTCCACTTAATAGCAGTTATAAGTGAATTTTTAAGGAAAAAAGAAGAGACTGTTCCTAAATTGTTTATCAAGATTTTACATTAAAATAACATCAGCTATTGATTTGTTGTACATAAATTTCTTTGTGTCTCAAATCTAGTAATTTAAGGATAAGGATAGTGGGTGAGGCTGCCACTCTGTACCAAAATGCCTTTAGACAATTGCACCCAAGCATGGGGGCATGGCTGAAGTTCCATTCTCTTGTTTTTCTGGGCCTGATAAAGTTTGCACACCTCACATAGCTCAGACTTCTCTGAGCTAATTTTTTTTTCTTGCCTGTATACATAGCCCTGAACCACTCACTGACCAGTGGAACGAAGACTGATTAGCTAAGTTCAGGACAGGTTCACACAGAGCTCATTCCTGTAGTCAAGTAAAGGGCAGGGAAAACAGCTCCACCTCTGTTATACATGGAATTGTCTGAAAGGCGAAAGTCTGAAAAGAGGCAAAATGTTTTACCACTTGTCACTGTTGGTGTGGAATTATAGAAAATAATGCCAGCACACTGAGTTCAAATTAGGTATGGGGTCTTTTATTGGCCAGCCGACCCAGAAAGGTTCACACATGAAGAATCTTGGCAAAGTATTACAGAGGTAGAGGGTTTTTTATACCCTTCTTTCAGTTAGGGAGGGGATTGGAAATCCTAACACAAAGCAGTTTACAGAAGCTAAAGGCAAGGTTAGATCTATAAGGTAGGAGGTCGGCATCCAGCATCTACAAAGAGAACCAAATGGTGCTGTACAAGGGCCTGCATCCTGGACTAATCTGCCCTATCTCCACAGGGTAGGTTTATTCAACATTTCCCATTTCTGCAAGGCCTACATACTCAGGGACATGTCTTGAGAATGTGGGGGTTGTGGGATGAGAGAGTGCAAGATGGGTTCAGTCTGGCCTTCTCATCACTTTAAAACCCACTACCAGGGTGGTACCTGTGGCTCAAAGGAGTAGGGTACCGGCCCCATATGCCAGAGGTGGTGGGTTTAAACCCAGCCCCGGCCAAAAAAAAAAAAAAAAAAACCCACTACCATTTTTGGTAATTAAACCCTGCATGCCTGCCTGAGGATAGTAATCAAAGGGGCAGTCAAATGTTCTGCACTCTTGGTTTTCTAGTGTCTTTATAGCGGTCAGCAGGTTCAACAGAGGTGATGTGCCCAGAGGTCACAAGATCCTCTTCACCAGAGGTAAGATTGACTGAAAACCACCAATTATAGTTAAACAATAGCCCAAAGCCATGACCTATGACACTGGTCACATAGACCAAGCCCCTTTAAAGAGTCCTATATTTTTGGGTGGCACCTCTCACTCAAGTATATATAGCCCCATATACTGGAGGTGGTGTGTTTAAACCCTCTCCCAGCCAAAAAACTTCAAAAAAAAAAAATGTCCTATATTTCTGCTTAAGGGCAGAATGGTGGTCTTTCCAGAAGCTAGTATGCTGCTCTCCTCATTTGCCAGAACATTAATAAACCTCTCTTTGCTTTCCTCAGGCCACTTGTCCTTGTTCTTCATTCTCATTTTTTTTTTTTTTTTTTTT
>NW_003852478.1:8677458-8758294 GCF_000181295.1 Otolemur garnettii
AGCCTCAAGCTGTCCCCCTGGGTACAGTGCCGTGGCATTAAAGCTCACAGCAACCTTCAACTCCTGGGCTCAAGCAAGTCTCCTGCCTCCGCCTCCCAAGTAGCTGGGACCACAGGCGTCCGGCTATTTTTTGGTTGCAGCTGTCATTGTTGTTTGGCGAGTCCGGGCTGGGGATTTGAACCTGCCACCTTAGGTGTACGTGGCTGGCGCCTTAGCCAGTTGAGCTACAGGCTCCGAGCCAGTTCTTCATTCTCATTAATCTAGCCTCATGGTTAATACCAAACTTTCAGTAACAAAATTGTTTCTCCATAGAAAAGATGGATTATTCTACCAGAAGAAAGAATATCATGCAAGGAAAAATAATAGATATCCTCTGTATGTTATATATTGACTATAAAATGTCTGTTGTTTTTTAAACACCTATTATAAGAGTGGGACATCCTTACCTGCCCTGAACTACTGACATCTTTTTTAGGCATAAGCAAAATTAGAAAGTCTAAAAATGAAAAGGCAGTCAACAAAAGGGTAGAGATGAGAAAATAATACCTTTCTTTAATAATTAATACATCATAAGAAATGTGTGTGTGCTTCTGTAAATACTACTTACAGTCACATTGGAACAAGACAGTAGCTAAGAGCACAAACTATAGCTCAAGACTGTCTGCACTCAAGCTCAGCTCTCCTACAATGTGCATTGGACAAAGAACTGGTAACTGTGCCCCAGTTTCCTCATGTGTAAAATTTAAACAACATTACCTACCTCGTAGGGTTGGTGGGAAGATTAAATAAACTAGTATAGGCAAAGCTCTTAGAATAGTGCCTGGGAGGTGTGTAGCACTATATGACTGTGCCTATTATTATGTGTTGATTTTGTAGTTATTATGATGAACTGATTATGAATGTGCTATCAAATAATATGGCTTTCATTCCATTAGCTAATTTGAAATCCCTATATTTCCAAAATAAGAAAAAAATTTAAAACACTAACTGCTCATCAGTTAAGTGACAATTTCATTAGCTGAGGAAAGCCACTGCTACTGCAAGAACTGGATGAGTTTATGGCACCAATATCCATTTATGATTCTTTAAGAATATTAATTCACATTCTAACAAAATCTGGTTTTATTCCATTAGAGTGATTTTCCAAATATTGCTTGGGAGTTTATAAATAACAATAAAGCATGAACATTTTCTCAAAAAAAAAAACTAACTGCTATATATATATTAGTACCTACAACAGAGGCCATTTTATAAGAAAAAATTTATTTTCATTACCTTATTATATTGAAGTAGCCTTTTCATGAACATAAAATCATAGATTTAAAGGAACCAAAAACAAAACAAAACTTGTTCTTAGTATTGTTCTATGGCATACAAAAGAAGATACAAACCTTTTCTTTATCATTTTAAAATATTTATAAAATTATTTGAAAATATAAAATATTCCCTGAAAAATTCAAATTTTGTGTGTGTGTATATAGTCAAGAGTATTTTTTTATATGGTGTTTTTAGGATTTTTCTTTTTCCTTTTTAAAAGGGAACTGTCTCCATAAAACCATGTTTGAAAATCACATCAGGACATTCTGAGCAAGAGATGTACTCCATCTCTGGCTGAATCAGAGAAACCCTTTCTTTTTTTTCCTTTTCTTTTTTCTTTTCTTTTCTTTTTTTTTTTTTGAGACAGAATTTCATTATGTTGCCCTGGGCAGAGTGCTGTGGCGTCACAGCTCACAGCAACCTCAAACTCTTGGGCTTAAGCCATTCTCTTACCTCAGCCTCCCAAGTAGCTGGGAACATTTTCTTAATGAAGATGCTGGCACTGACTATGACCCTTTGAGGCCTTTCTGCTGTGACACATTCTGCAACATTAGTGATAAACTGAAGTTGGAGATATCAGGGATCTTAGCAAGTCCTCAGCAGTGAGTGTTGGGATGTCAGGGAAGAGAAGTCAGAAAAAGAATAAAATTGCATTTCTTTTCCTTTTAGAAATAGGGCTGTATTCTTCAATAACTTTACAACAGTCAGAGTTATGGGATTATATCCAGTACAAATACTTGAGTGTCCACTTGAAAAGAGGTGGAAACAAGAGAAAACACCTCACAAAGTATAAACACGTGGAACTTATCCTAAATCACCAAACCAGACACATTCACAAAATATTCCCAAACTAGAATCACCAAGGAAGTACTGGATTAAGTAAAAATTATGATATGATTTTTGTAAACAATAGGAAATTATTTTGATAACAACATTCTCCTGATTCTCACAAGTGAGTTTAAGGAATACAGCACAGAACTGGCATTTTCAATCTGGTAATAATCATACATAAGAAGGTATCAAATTTAGAACTCTGTTAATGAAGATTTAGTTATAGTAATTTTTTTTTTAATTGAGAAAGAGTGTCACTTTATCACTGTAGGGTTGAGTGCTGTAGCATCGTAGCTCACAGCAACCTTGGGCTCAAGGAGTTTTCATATCTCAGCTTCCTGAGTAGCTGGGACTATAAGTGCCTCCTACAACTCCCAGCTGAGTTTTCTGTTTTAGTAGAGACGGGGTCTCACTTTTCCTCAGGCTGGTCTTGAACTCTTGAGCTCAAGAAATCCACCCACTTTGGCCTCTCAGAGGGCTAGGATTACAGGCATGAGCCACCACACCTGGCCTACTTATAGTAATATTTTGTTAAAGATATTATTGACAAAGGTGTAAGCAAGAAATGTGAGTCAAAGATGCATTATTCTCCTTGTCAAGCTTCAAGGAAGGCTGCCATGTTTTCACAAAATTCTCTGTTTCCTCATTAGGTAAAATTAGGGCTATGATATCCACCTCTCAGCTTTGTTGGAAAATTAACTGAAACAATGCATTCATATATTTCCAAGGCCCATACGTGGAGCCTGGCATTGGTTAGTGCTGATAGAAAGTATTTTCCCTCCTGTCCTGGAGATCTCTCAAGGACTTAGTGATGTGAGGCCATACATCCCCATGGAATTTTCTTTAAGCAAAAGGCTTTGTGGTCTGGGTCTAGAATCCTGAGGAGATCGAGCCTGGCCTCTGTGTGCATAGTGTCTGCCATTGCCACCTCCTGCACAGCAGAGAAGCCTGAGAAGAATTTTGATTTAGTAAAATTGTAATGAGACCAACTCTGTAATTCCACAGGACCAAATAATGATCTTAACCCTAAATGCTGTATAGACCTGTCATTCCTATAATTTGCTTTGAGATTTTTGTTTGTGTTTTCTGAGATAAATGGTTTGCTCTGTTGCCTGGGTTAGAATGCAATGGCATCATTATAGCTCATAGCAACTTCAAATTCTTGGGCTCAAGAGACCCTCTTGCCTCAGCCTACCAAGTAGCTGGGATTCTAGGTGTATGTCACTACATCTGGCTAATTTTTCTATTTTTGGTAAAGATAGGGTCTCATTAGTGTTCAGGGTGGTCTTGAACCCCTTCATCTCAAGCAATCCAGCTGCTTGAGTTTCCCAAAATGCTAAGGTTACAGGTGTGAGCCAACATGCCTGGCCCATTTCTACAATTTGTGAATGCACAAAAGGGAGTTCACATTACCATTTGCTCATATGATTATCCTATTACTTAAATATAAGCAAGGCACTTCCAGATTTCTTAAGCAAATAAATAATTCAAAGGTTGCAAAAAAGTCTAGGTTGGGAAGTGATTAAGGCATGATTTGAAAATTGAAACTTGTTCCTTGGGCTCTGAAAACATAATTAATAAAAATAAAATAGATCCAGACTATTTTTAGATTTTAAAAAATGACAAATACAGTCACATGTCACTTAAAATATCAGAGACATGTTCCAAGAAAGCCATCCTTAGGCAATTTCATCATTATATGAGTGTTTTTAACACAAACCTGGATGGTACAGCCCAGTACACACCTGGGCTATATGGTACGGCCTAGCGCTCTTAGCTACAAGCCTGTGCAGCATGCTACTGGACCCAATATGTAGGCAATGGTAACGCATGATAACTTTCTGCATCTAAACATAGAAAGGGTAATGCACTGATGTCATAATGGCTATGATATCACTAGACCAATGATTTTTGACCAGTAGTGTGCTGTGAGAGGATCTTAGGTGTGCCATGAAAATATTAATGATCATTGATAAATTATGATTGCTAATTATTTCTAAATAATTATTTTAAATAATTTTCAAATTATTTCAAATTTGGAAAATTTTGAAAAACATGGAAATAAAATTATTTTCAAAAGGCCTTCAAAGCCCAGTGTGTGTTTTTTTACTTTTTTGGATCAACATAATTTAAGTGTGCCTCAGTAGTTTAACTGTAGGTTCAAGTGTGCTGTGAGATAAAAATGGTTGAAAAACACTGCACTTGACCACAGGAATTTTTAAATTCCATTATAACATCATGGGATCACCTTCTTACATGCAGTCCCTATTGACCAAAGCACCATCATAAAGCCATGACTGTTCTTGCTTTCCCAGGAATGGCTGTATGACCCAGTTATGGCCCCTGAGATGTGAAGGGAAGTCTGTTTATTGATTTCAGAAAAAGATTTTGCTTCCTGACAAAAGGAGAGGAGAAAATCCACCTCCTTCCATTCTTTCTGTCTTTGGAGCTGAACCATAGCAGCCTGAAGATAAAAAAGGCAACATCTGAAGATGGTAGATCAAAAGAATGGAAAGCCCTTGGGAACCTTCATCTATGAGCCTTGAGCTAACCCTTGGGACTGCCTAGCTGCAGGACTTTTATTACATGAGATTATTTCACACCTTTATGTCCCATATTCTGTTACTTGCAGCTGAGTGCACCCTTAAAACACCACTACTTTTTTCTGTATTATCCATCTACCTCACTGAACTCTATAGACCAAGGAACTGGCCTATTTGCTTTTCATTGCCATATTCCCTGGTCTTAACTCAGTGGCTAGCACATAGTGAATTCTTTTTCTTCTTCTTCTTTTTTTTTTTTTTTTTTTTTTTTGAGATTGAGTCTGACTTAGTTACCCTGGGTAGAGTGCCTTGGTATAATCATGACTCATAGCAACCTCAAACTCTTGGGCTCTTGATCCTTTTACCCCAGCCTCCTGAGTAACTGGGACTATAGGTGCTTGGGACATGCTACGGTAAGAGGATCACTAGTTTCTGAATTTTTCAGGTAGTTTTTGTATTTTTAGTAGAGATGGGATCTTTCTCTTGTTCAGGTAGGTCTCCACCTCCTGGATTCAAGCAATCTACCTGCCTTGACCTCTCAGAGTGCTAGAATTATAGGCATGAGCCACCATGACTGGCCTGACATAGGGAATTCTTGGTAAATACTTGTTGAATGAATGAATGCCCAATGATCTCCACTGGCTCTCTACTTCTATGGAATAGAGTCTGAAGGGTTAACCTGGCATGATCTGGCCTCAGTCCATCTTCCAAGCCTTACCTTCACATACCCTACAACTCAGGAGAGCTGTTTCCTGTCTGTCCTCTCAAACATCCTGTCTTAGTCAATTTGTGCTGCTATAACAAAATACCATAGATGGGGTCATTCGTGAGAAAAATAAGTTTACTTCTCATAGGGGCTGGGAAGTCCAAGGTCAAGGCAGCAGCAGGTCTGGTTGTCTGGGGAGGGCCATATCCTCACATGGCAGAAGATGGAGGGCAAGGCAGTCATAGCTGCCTTTTAAAGGTCCTACCTGTTAATACTATCACATTGGGAACAGCTGAATTTTAGAGGTGACACAGTCAAGCCATAGTACACACCTCTTTACTAATCAGGACTTTGGCTCCATGGAATGGCATGTACTCCACCCCTACCACTTTTATGCTTTTCTCTCATTCTTCAACTCTAGACCTTCTCACATAGCACTATCTCTGATACCTTCCAAGTATTAATATCCTGTCTAGTCTGTGTCCCCTTCCCTTTTGTGCCATATTTCACTTTTACACATTTTTGATAATTATCTGGTGAACTCATCCCTGTTCAATTACAAGCTCCTTGAAGCTAGGAAATTCACTCAAGAAACAAATATAATGCTTTACTCCCATAGGTACCTAATACATTTTTGTGAGTGGAGAATAAATAGTATTAACGTGAGTCTACTTAAAATTTCCATTTTAACAGTAATTTAGGCCCAGTAATTGGTGCAGATTCTCATGGAAGCAATGGTCTTAATGCATGCAGGAGGGGAAAGAAGTAGGGGGAAAAGACTTGTTGGATGTGTTGGGAACAGCACAGATGCCTTTTCTCTTGCCAACGATAGCAAAGTTCTTAATGAAAGATGATCCCAATCAATACAGCCAGACAGCTGATTTAAATAATGGCATCAAACTGAAACTGAGGTCTTTTGGTCTTTCTTTGCATAGTGGCCTAAACCAGGACTAGGCTCCCATACTGGAATAACCAGGGTACACCACAAATAGATCTGTGGATATCAGCCAGTGGTTGTAAATACGTTTCCCCTTCTGCAAGCCACAGGAGAGCTTGGAGCAGCCTGCTCAAGGCTGGATGCAGGAGACTGACGGTGGGGCTGGTGTCGCTGTTGTGTTTTGGCTGCTGCTGCCGCCACTGGGCAGATACCGCAGTGAGGGGTCTGACCACACTCTCAAGCTCTCCGGAGCCTGGGCTGTGGCTGGAATAAGAAGTTAAAGAGAGGGCTGGGAGGTGGGCAGGACTTAGCAAGGAGCTGCTTAACCCAGACAAGCAATCTAGAGAGCAAAAGGAGAGAAAGAGTGAGCTGGAGCCAAGATTATCACATCAAGTGGAACTGGAGGAAATGTCATCACTGGTAAAGGAGGACTTGGAGAAGAAACTGTTTAAGCCTCTCTCGCAGAATCTGTACGAGTTCATTGAAATAGAGTTCTCCGTCCAAGACAGGTATTACCTCTGTGTGTCAGGTAATCTGTTCTTTCTGTTATCATTTTAAAAAGCAAATCATCCAAATATGCTTGGGTGATAGAGAGAGACTTTTAAAAAAATTTATTTTCCTATGCAGCACTTGTGTCTTCTTTGGATAAAGCTTAACTATGCCAAGTTTAAGAATTTGGATTCTATCAAATTTTTTGCAAGTGTTAAAAATGAAAGAACAAAATATTGTATTTAGAGTATTTTGGTTAATTGTTCAGAAATGAAACTGGATATGCACTTCTCCTGATTTGATTATTTTGTCTCCAATCTTTTATTTAATTTACTTATGTGACATGCAATTTTATTGCATAAGAACTAATTTTTAAAAATGCAACACAGAACTGTCTGTATATTTTTAAATTCTTTGGAGAATTGAGTTATACAGCTCTTTTGCCAGTCTGAAAAACTGGGGTTCTCCCTTTTCATTCTCAGATAGAAACAAAACCTTAGATTTCCTTCTGATGGCTTGGATGTTCTGGTGGTTTATATTGAAGAGAGAAATTATCTTTCAAAATTTCTTTCTCTTATACTTTATAATAGAAATTTTGTTTATGAAAATGGAACTTTAAGGATCAGATAAACTGTTCTATAAACTATTTAACTAAAATAATGGTTTTTCTTTTAAGCTTCTAAAATTCATGAAAATTGCCCAAAGCTAGGAATAGGCTTTTGCACCTAATTATGGTTTACCTAACTCGGGATTTTTGTGCAGAATTTAGATAGAAATGCTCGGGCCATTACTGAATTTAATTTACAGGACTCCTTTTTCCCAAGTCATGCCTTTTAATACTTTTCATGGGCTTAGGAAGAAAAAGCTTAGAAATTTTCATTGTGGACTGGCCTGTTTAAGGCCCACACCTATTTTCAGAAAACAACTTGTTATAATTCCCTTTCTGACAACTAGCTTAGAAGGTGTCAAGAGGTCGTACACAAGGGAAGTAGAAAATCTTTCAAGAGAGCGCCAAGAATTCTTTACAACTCTTCTATTTCTAATAATATGGTAATATTTACTCAATAATAAGAATAGCAATGTTCCTCTAACACTTTAGTACACTGGTTCTCAACCTTCTTAACGCTGCAATGTATTTTCATTGTTAAAAAGGGGTCGCGACCCACAGGTTGAGAACCGCTGCTTTAGTATGTTTTGCTATATAACTACAAAGTGTGGAGACTTGGCATATCAGCAATGTAAGAAACTTAATTGGTCCAGGAAATAGAAATTAAATTATGGAAAAAAGTCAATGAAAATAATTTAAGTAGAAACTATATTGTATCCTAACCATCAAATCACTATATCTAAAAGTATTTTTACTGAATATACTATATTAGAGAAGATCTTATTTTAACATGAAAATCTAATAATTTTGTATTTAATATAATTCTCACTTCATAAAGCTAATTTCTCATTGTGTAACATTTTTAAAGAAAAACTTATTTTTAAAAATTACAAAAGTTTATAAATCCAACTTACTACATATATCTTAGTGTCTCCCTCTAAATTATGTAATTAAATTTGTTCTACATGACATGAGAAAATGTCTCCTAGATTTATGGTTAGAAATAATTCAGTGATTCTGTCATGGAAGAAACAAGGCTTCCTCGGAGCTGAGAGAGAGAAGACAGCACAGACAACAATATTACAGATCTAGGTTAACATTAGCAATTGTACAGATTCATTAACTTTTCTCAGTTCTCTTCTCCATCACACTCATCAATGTGAGAACACTTTCCCCAAATGTTAACACTTTTTTTGTGATAGTTGCAAATACATTTCAACAGAACGGTAATGTGAAATCAGTCAGTATGATGCATAATAGTCCTGAATCTTTGACCGTGCTTTATTCAGAAAATTGTTATTTATATGAATCAAACAGGTCATAGTTACTGAGGCAAGTAACCATACTTTGAGGGTTGGGGGCCTTGAGAGAGTAGGGTCTCAAACTTATGATTTCCTCTTTACACCCTACAACCTAGCAGTTCTGGATTTGTGAGACTCACGAGTCCAGCCAGCATAGTTGAATTCCATCATGTATTTTTCAAATTAATGACATTATGTTTGAACATGGTTAATCTCTTTATATTGATCAGAATATATCTGTTGCAGAGTCTCACAATCAGAGGATTGTGATTTACTGTTAAATCTTGATATTTATCTGATTTATGTCAAAATCAGATGTCTAAGGCTCAATTTCCCACTTTGTAGTTTGCTGGGATGTACAGCAGGGTCTCCTTGACCCTTAGTTCCTTCCTTCTCAGTGTTTGCATGGTCATTTCTCCCTGGGATTAGCTTTGCTCAGCCTAGAGCATCATTAGCGCTGGCAGTTAAAAGCAGCATCCTCTTATGAAGGAGGGGGAAGCTCTGTTATGTGCAGGCACGAGAAAGGAAGAAGTCATGTGTGCGATGATGAGCGTGCACATGAATTAAAGAAATTCTGAAAGTCTTGAAATAACATATTAAAACATTAGCCAAAATGGAATGGGAAAGTAACAAGAGACATTGGAATGGTGGGAATTAAACAAATCTGGTGTAAAATCTGACCCTGTTTTGCCAACCTACTGGCTGAAAAATATGGAGCAAGATAATTAGCTTCTCAGGCCTCAGTGTTGACATCTCTGAAATGGAAATAAAAAAAGCCTTTATCTGTAGAGAGCATTCCCTGGTTAAATTCTTACTAGGAAAAAGCAAAACAGGACAAATTATGTTTCAAACAAAATAAAAGATAAAAGTTATGCTTTTTAAATACATGGGAAAATATATTTACTTTAAAAAATATACAGGTACAGGGCAGCACCTGTGGCTCAAAGGAGTAGGGCACCGGCCCCATATACCAGAGGTGGCAGATTCAAACCCGGCCCTGGCAAAAAAAAAAAAAATATATATATATATATATATATATACAAGTACATGTGTATAGATAGTAAATATTTCTTTACAGTAAAAATGTTTGATATATAAAAACATTATATATTATATAAATTAGAAAATAATATGTATTTAGATTACTTTAAGTATTCTCATATCTTTAGAAAAACATTTTCCATTCATAGATATTAATCTGCATTTTCCATTCATAGATATTAATCTGAAGAATGGCATTTACTAGAATTTTGGAAATAGTATGCACAATTTCTCTACACAGATTACTTTTTTTTTTTTTGAGACAGAGTCTCAAACTGTTGCCCTGGGTAGAGTGCTGTGGCATCACAGCTTACAGCAACCTCAAACTCTTGGGCGTGATTCTCTTGCCTCAGTCTCCCAAGTAGTTGGAACTACAGGAACCTGCCACAACACCCAGATATTTTTTGGTTGTCACTGTCATTATTGTTTTTTAGGCCCAGGTTGGATTTGAACCTGCTAGCTCCAGTATATGTGGCTGGCACACTAGCTGCTTGAGCTATGAGCAACAAGCCTGCATAGATTACTTTTTGATACTAGAATATAACTTCTCCAAAGAGGAATAGAACAGAAACCAAAGAATCTAATAATTATGTTAGATTATTTACAATAAGACTGTTAACAATAAAAATGTCAAATAAGAACCAGTTGGCCAGGCTTTGTAGCTCACACTTGTAGTCCTAGCACTCTGGGAGGCTGAGGCAAGAGGATCACTTGAGGCCAGGAGTTCAAAACCAGTCTGAGCAAGAGTGGGACCCCCTACCTCTCTACAAAAAAATAGAAAACATTAACTGTGGGAAGCAGGTGTAGTCCCAGCTACTTAGGAGTCTGAGGCAGGAGAATCACCAGAGTCCAAGACTTTGAGATTGCTGTAAGCTAAGATGATTCTGTTGTACTCTAACCCAGGTGACAGAATGAGAGAGATTCTATCTAAAAAAAAAAAAGAAAAAGGAAGAAAGAAAAAACATCAGTTAACAAGAAAGAGAGATTGCTAAAATCAATTTATTTGAAAGGTTTCATTTGAAACCACAGCTGCTAAATCTGTGAATTTCCAGTGTCTTAATGACAGAGAGCACAAACTAAAGAATTTCTTTTAAGTTTTTTTTTTTTTTGGTGGCTAAAGGTATTGTCCAAGGAGAGTTTAGTTTTTCAGCTGTAAATTAAGAACAAATTGTTCTACCACTACGTAGTGTTATGTAAGGATAAAAGGAGGGTGATGCTTTGAAAAGTTTTCATATAATTAAAAATGCTATTAATAGCAGTAGGCCAAAATATATCCAAACAGGTATACATGTGATCTGAAAATAGAGTTATATGCATACTCTTTATTTTTCAAGTTGCAGATTTAATCAAGCCCGTTTTGATATGTGATAAATTTAACAAATTCTGTAACCTATAATATTTTCTTTAATAAATATTAATACACTTAGTTCTATAACAATAGCAATCTTGTGCTCAAAAAGAACACGTAAGAAAATTCTGATTTGACTGCATTTATTATTCTTCATTTCTAAAATTTATGAAAAGAAAGAAATACAGGATTGATTTGTAAAGCAATCATAAAATAGGTGTATAAAATTAATTTTACAGTAAATATCATAAAATTTACCACAAAATTTAGTTATAATCAGGATTGTAAAATGGACAACATACCTTGAATACCAGAGTAGATTTTTACACCTTAAAATCCCTGTTCTTCATCTTTTAAACACAGGAAATAACCCACTTCATTGATTTTGCTTAATTCTCTCTCTCTCTCTCTCACACACACACACCCAGTGCATTTGTGGAATCACTAAATGTCTCTATGAAGTGATTTAAATAAAATATTCTGACTCTTCAAATCAGGGTAATTGTAGGCGGTGACTATAGTATGGAAATGCTGTTCCTATTTGGAACATTTTTTGTGACTTATTTTTTAGTTCCCAAAGGGGCCAGGAGCCTGGATTTTAGAGTTGGAGTATTCTCATTATCTCTAAAACCAACAATCCACAACATTATCATCCATTAGTAGCTCTTAAGGCAGATTTTCTCAGTGGCTCATCTACCACTTTAGAGATATAAATGTGGGAATCAAGATGACCTGCCAATTCTAAGCTCCAAGCCATATCATTTGTAGGGTGAATGGAAACCTTATAGCAGAGCTTTAAAGGAAAAAAAATGTTAAAACTTTTTCATTTTTAGAATAATATTCTTACTGATGGGATGAAAGGGATAGTTGTAAGACATGCCTACCAAGTGCTGGAAACAAGTCTACTTAATGACCTTTATGTGATTCCTTTTAATCTTCATGACAATCTATAAGATAAATAGAATTACTGCTTTACAGATGAGGAAACCATAGTCACAAGAAGTTAAGTTACTACCCCAAAGTCACAAGTAGTAAATCTAATTCTAAACTCAAGTTCTTTCCATTTTGACACAGTGCTTCTAACCAGTAATAGCTGCATTTCTTAACAGCTAGTGTTCCAGGCACTATGGTAAGTCCCTCACGTGTATTATCATACTAGCCACTTTTTATGAATGATAAAACCAAGGTGTACAGCAGCGGAATAACTTGTCCAAGATCACCAACTAATAAGCTACAGGTAGAGGCTTCAAATCCCAGTTTACTTTTGCCTGACTGTTCTGCTATATTGCTTTCAGAGAGTACACTGAGAACGGGCTAGTTTCATAAAACCAGATTGAGTAAGTGATTGAATTGAATGTCCTTCTTGGTTTTGTTTTGTTTTGTTTTGTTTTGTTTTTTGGTGCTTCTGTTCATGTAAGATCACTTTCCTTCTCTCCCATTCTATCTCCTCTTTCTGTAAGTACATCAATAACTCATGTCCTAACTTGCTTATGGCCAATTTTTTTTTTTTTCATTTTAAAGACATTCCATATAGCAGGCCAGGCACAGTGGCTCAAGCCTGTAATCCTAGCACTCTGGGAGGCTGAGGAAAGTGGATTGCTTGAGCTCAGGAATTTGAGACCAGCCTGAGAAAGAGTGAGACCTCCATCTCTACTAAATATGAAAAAGATAGCTGGGTGTTGTGGTGGGTGCCTGTAGTCCCAGCTACTTGGGAGGCTGAGGCAAGAGAATATCTTCAGCCAAGGAATTTGAGGTTGCCGTGAGGTATGATATCATAGTACTGTAGACTGGGGCAACAAAGTGAGACTCTGTCTCAAAAAGAAAAAAAAAAAGATGGAGACTTTACATCTTTTGTATTAACCTAGATTGAGTTGGAACACATTCTTCTCAGTAAAGCATAACAAGAATGGAGAAGCAAGAATCCAACGTACTCAATTCTAATATAAGGGAGCAGATGATCTGATATAAGGTTGGGGGATAGGGGAACGGGGAAGCAGGAAGAGGGGAGGAGGGAGGAGGATGGGGGTCATGGTGTATGGCACACCTCTTGAGTGCGAGGCACAATTATAAGAGGGGCTTTACCTAACAAATGCAATCAGTGTAACCTTATTTTTTGTAATCCTCAATGAATCCCAAACAATAAAAATAAAGGAGTTTGAGACCAGCCTGAGCAACATAGCGAGACCACGTCTCTACTAAAAATTAAGAAATTAGCCAGGCATGATGGCTGGTATCTGTAGTCCCAGCTACCTGGGAGGCTGAGGTAGAAGGATTACTAGGAGCCCAGAAGCTCAAGGTTATTGTGAGCTATGATGATGGCCTTGCACTCTAGCCTGGGAACAGCCTTCTCAATGACCCAAGACATTGCCAATACTTCCTAACATTTCACTGATGCTGCTTTTCTTTGATATTTTGTTGTAATTTTTCCTATTATTTAACTCAAATAATGAAAACAATTCTATGGCACAAGGATGTAAAATGACAGAATTGTTTATTTAAAACATTTCTGGAAACTTGTGAGCTATCGTTTTCCTTCTGTTCTGCCAATTTATACTGGATCAATTGGCCAATCTTTCCATTTAGCCTTATGAATAATATCAACTATTTTACCACAGTAACAAAGGTATTGGTTAATGAAAAAGTTCATTTTTAAATTAAAATTGAAAATAAATGATTGAAATAAGGTTAAGATTATAATTCCAAAAGTGTTGACTAAAATATTAAAACTGGAGCAAGTTAATTTGGGCGTCTAGAAATCCCTTGGGTCTATTGATATTCACTAAATCATATATATATATTTTTTGAGACAGAGTCTCAAGTTGTTGCCCTGGTTAGAATGCCATGGCATCATCATAGCTCACAGCAACCTTCAGTTCTTGGGCTCAAGCAATCCTCTTGCCTCAGTTTTTCTATTTTTAGTAGAGATGGGGTCTCATTCTTGCTCAGACTGGTCTTGAACTCATGAGCTCAAGAAATCCACACATCTTAGCCTCCCAGAGTGCTGGAATTACAGGCGTGAGCCAAGGTGCCCAGTCACCAAATCATAGTTTTATAACAGAAATACTGATGTTACTAACCTCAACTCTCTAACATTTTCACTACATAAACACATTTTTGTTTTAAAGCAATGTGATAAGTTTCCACTTTGCCACTGCATTAATGTGGATACGGCCATTTAATTTTAGCTGGCAGCAAAGTGCAAATGTGGAAATTAGGGATTGGGTCTACTCCAACCTGAGCAGATGTCTTTGGCTGATGGCTGGAGACAATTCTTAGGGCCTTTTAGCTTTAAAGGAGGCTGTTTTTTCCAGATAAGGAGCTTTGCTCTCTCCATGCTGGGTCCTTTCATCAAAAGGTTAACTTTTTGAAGAATGCACTTTTATTTTCTTAGTTTGTTGTCAGTGGGACAGTGACCATTAATGTAAGAAAACTTGATGACTGGTAGATCCTACCTTTTCTTGCTTTCTTTTTCCTTTTTGGGACAAAGTCTCACTCTGTGATGTCACAGCTGAGCTCACAAAGTCTTAGACTCAAGTGCTTTTCCTGCCTTACCCTCCTAAGTATCTGGGACCACAGGTGCCCATCACAACACCCTACTAGTTTTTCTATTTTTTGTAGATATAGGAGTCTCACTCTTGAACTCCTGAGCTCAAGGGATTCACCCACCTCAACTCTCAGAGTGCTAGGATTATAGGCACGGGCCACTGCCTATATATATGCCTATATCTGGCCATCCTACCTTCTTACTATCTCTCTTCTCCATTTTCTATCTGCAGCCTATCCTTTAGAGAATATTCCAAGAGGAGTCTCTAACATTTAAAGCTCAGCTCCTTCACTCACTTAAACTCCTTCTGTGACACCCTCCCTTTCTGCGTGTGGGCACACATGTACACACATGCACACACACACAACATTTAGAATAACATTTGAACTCATTAGCTTAGTATTCCAAACCCTTCAGGCTAGCTCTTGCCTAACTAGCTACCTAGCACCTATCCCCTCACACCTCATGACAACACAGCTGCCTCCAGGATCTGGCTGTTGCCCATGCTACAGTGCAGTGGCACCATCATAGCTCACTGTAACCTCTAACTGTTGGGATCAAGGAATTCTCCTGCCTTAGCCTTTTGAGTGGCTAGGACCATAGGCGCCCCCCACCATGCCTAACTAATTCTCCTGCCTTAGCCTTTTGAGTGGCTAGGACCATAGGCACCCCCCCACCATGCCTAACTAATTGTTATATTTTTTGTAAAGACAGAGTCTTGCTATGTTGCCCAAGCTGGTCTTGAACTCCTCCTAGCTTCTAGTATCCTCTCACCTCAACCTCCCAAAGTACTTGGATTATAGGTGTGAACCATTGAAACTGGCCTATCTCTAGGATCTTATCCTTAGGAAATATGACAGAATCAACTGTATCTCCACTTCCTTGCACCAGCCCACTAGCCTAAGGGATCCTCTTCTAATCTTTTCCTCCTCCCAAAGCTAATGTCTACACCAGTGGAGGTAGACATTTTTTAGAGCTAGAGAAGTATAGATGGGCAGAGCCTACCAACTGTATCAGGAGGCTCACAGACTCTGAGACAGTTCATTAACTCTAGAGTAAAATCTTTAGGTTGAGGTCCTCTCCAGGATGTGCCCCTCAGTGGCTCCCTGTGTTCCCAAGATGTGCAGTCCTCCTCTTCCAAACTCCTGGAGTATGTGATCTCAACCACAACCTTCAGTCTTACTTCTTATTACCTGCTGTAATCCTATCTAATCCAGGGACTGCCACATAACATACACTCAATCAGTGCTTAAGTGCGTGAAGGAGTCCTCTGTAGCTGTCTAGAGAAACTGCCCTCACGGAGGAAATCCTTGATCTTCCCCAAGTCAGATGCAGTGCTAGGGCTGAACTCTGCTTTACCTAACAAATGACTTCACAGGGTTGTCTCCAAACCTTTGAAATTCTCCATCCTTTTTATTCCCACAGCATCAGACTATTGGGCCTATCTCTATTCTGAGGCCCCCTTCTCAGACTTCTTTGATACCATCTCTTTCTTCTCCACTTTCCCTTCTTCTCTCCTGTTCCCTATAAACATGGTCTTGGAAATCTTTCTTCCCATGAAAACCCCAAGTTTGTATTTCTAGTCCTAATATAGAAAACTTCTGTTTTTTAAAAAGTTTTAATTAATATGAGGGTACAATTAGGTGGGTGACATTGCTTGTGTTTATAAGGTGGAGTCCAAGTTGTATGAAGTCTCTTACCCAGGAACTGTGCTGTATACACTTTTATTGTGCTTCTCAGGTGAGAGCACAGCAGTCCTCTTTCCTCCTCTCCTCCCCCCACCCCCCGCCTCTTGAATTTAATTGTGTTTTTCTCTTGTGTGGGCATGTATTTGTTTGTCTACTGGATTTATATTGTATTGAGTACATTGAATATGTGCTTTTCCATTCTTGTGATACTTTAGTAAGTAGAATGCTCTGCAATTCTATCATGGTCTCCATCTTTTTCATGGCTAAATAGTATTCCATGGTGTACATATACTATAGCAAAACTTCTATTTCATTGGCTTTTGAGACAATTTATGAATACTTCATCTGTATGTTTTTTTCAGATTAACATGAGGGTACAAAGTATTAGGTTACAATGTTTGTATTTATTTGTAAAGTTCTTGTTGTAGTTGTGTCCCGCACCTCATCTGTATGTTAAAAGCAAAATTCTTTTTTTCCACCAAACTGGCTTGTCCTCCATACTTTCCTCCAGTGTTTGGGTTTCATCCAGTCTTGTCAAGGCCTCATTTAAAATCTAACTTGGATTTTCCATTTCTATTTTCCATTACCCACATCCCATGTCCAGCTTACTACAACAGCCTCTTCAAAAAACCAAAACAAAACACTTTCACAGTTACCATAAACCACTATCCTAAGTTCTTTATATAGTTTGTCTACTTTAATCTTTACATCTTGTGAGTTTGCATCATTCTGATGTCCACTTTCCAACATGAGTAAACTGATGTTTAAATTTCACCAAATTAAATTTTCTGTAAGAGGCGATGTCATATTTAACTCCAAAACTTCTAATGCCAGAACCCACTGAGCTACCATTTCCAGACCCCTCCAGTATCTGTGGCTCTTTTCTTTCTTCTTCAATGAATCCTGAGCATCACTGCTGATAGAAAAAACTCATTTTAATTGTCTCTTGCTCAAGGACACAGGAGACTTAATATGTAAGTCAGAACTGTTTACTTTCCTGATCTCACTTTTTTATATCGTAGAACCTCTGTAATTTGACCACCCAAGGGACTGTAACAAACAGGTCAACATACAGAGGTGGTCACCATAAGGACCTAAGCTGATATGTACATGTAGTGCATGTCCGGCTATGAACAACATTAGATCAACTTAAGGAGGTGGTCAATGTGGGGAGGTGGTCAACTATGGAGGTTTTAGTGTCATAAATGAAAATTCCAACTTGTTTTGATAAACACTCAACATTGACCATGTGCTAACACTAAGCCTCTTATTTCTGGCCCCAGGTTGAACCTCATTCTACACCCCAAAGATCAGAGCTCCAAGCACATAGCGCAATATTCCATGTAACAGACATTACTGTGGCAGTAGGGTAATCACAACTGTAGCAAAAATAAAGTTAGCTTGTTAAGCAAATTTGGGGGCATACTCAGAAGGTTCAGATACATCTTGGTTCAAAATTGAGGTGTATCTGTTGTGGTTTCAAGGTCATTACAATAGGGCATACGTAAATACTGAAAAGTATGACTTGAATAATTATCTTTTAGGAGTTTATGTAAACATTTTTTCTATTTTACAGTGACCAAAACTGAAGAAGTAAAAATAATTATGGTGAAACACTACAGAGTAGGGTTAGATGAAAAATATGAAGTAACAAAAAAGTGGTCTTTGAATGATCTGCGGATGATTGATGGAAAAGAAGCAGATACTGTAAGTGTTCCATTTTTATAAGGTGATATAGAATCAATACACTGGAGATCTTTATGTTCAAGATCCTGCTTCACATTTTCTTGGCATATACTAAATGTTAAGATGACACTATATCCTTCTTAATTTATATGGTTTAATCTACTGGGATGATCTACTTTTTTCTTTCCTAGTTCTGTTTTTATGAGTTAGATAAATAATAGAATCTTATCTATTAGATTTAAAGGCATCTTTCCCAAGGGCCTCTTACCAGGTTAAATACAATCTATTGATCAATCCTTAAACTTTAAATGCCATTTTTCCAAATATATGATGCTTCCACCATCACCCTCTCCCCACATAAATTTCCTTCATATGTTTTGGAAATTCCTTCTCTTATTTTCAAATTTGACAGTCATCAAACCCATTTCATCTTTCAGAAGGACTATATAACTCTTGGAAGTCTATAATGTTAGGGTTGAAAGGGGATAAAGATTGGCTACTGCAGTCTCCCCACTTCACCACCACTTGACAGGTGATTTTTATAATCTGTCCTTGAAACTCTTCCTTTGATGGAGAACACAGCCCTCCCTTAGACTTTGTACATCCACATTGCTTAAATACTGACTCCTGAGGCTTGAAATGCCTAATCACCTCCATCTCTTACCCAGATTTCCCACCTCCACATACCCACTGCAGCCTGGATGAAAATGTGTTATAGCTGTAATCCTATAGACTGAAATTGTTGAGTTACTTCATATGCCCTCTGAATCAAAAGCTATTTTAAATCTGGGATCATGAATTTTCAGCCTTTATCATGGCCTTTTGCCTGATAGGTATTAGGTACTCAATAAATATTTGTGCTAGTGTTGAATGAAGTAGAACTTAACGTTCATTTATTCTTAATCCTAACGAATGCCATATTGTTAATTTGGCCTGGTTGCCAACTGTTCAAACCTTCTAATATCTTGATTTTTTTAATCATAGTGGGATACAGAGTAATGAGTAGGACTTTATCCAAGTCAGCGATCAAACTGATGAAACAGGCAGAGCCAAGCACTTATGTCCAGATCCTTGATGGTCGCCATTACTACTGCTGGGTACCCCACACTTGGTAAACTAAGTTTGCTACACTCTTATTAGGGACAAGCTAAGCCCCTTCTATATAGTCTATATATAATTTTACAGAATTTTTATAAAGTCTTGTGAATTAGATACTACTAATACTTTTGCTTTACAAATGAAGGAAATGAGACTTAAAGAGATTGCCTCGCCTGAGGTCACAGGTAAGTGGTAAAGCTAGAATTTATTTAGAAATCTATTAATTTCCCGTCTTTGGATTGGTTGTTTAACACCTCTACAAATTCACGTATCTATTCATTCCTCCATTCATTCATTTATTGAGGATTTATGCTATACTGGGCCCTACAGTCTCTGAGGATACAGTGGAAACTGGACAGCCATAAGCACTTAATTCTACCTTAATGAATAATCTAATTTGAATAACTAATTTTTGTTCTTACTAATACCAATTTATACTGCCTGGTATTGCCTTTACTTATCACGGGGAGTCCTTTTCTAAAAAAATGGTGTGTTAGTCTTGCCTTCTTGATGGGAGAATGCTTGATTCCATTGCTTTGTCACCTAAGTATTCAATACAAGATAGAGTATATTTTTCTAAGGATATATTCTACGCAAATGTTCACACTTAGGAAATAGTTAAATATATCACTGCATATTCATATTTATCAGGTCTGTCAACAGATTCATTTCAAAGAGCTACCAGGCTCCATTTTTTCCTCACTTTTCTTGGCCTTTAATTCCATCTCAAATTGTTGATTCTACCTTTTCAGTTTTAAGATTATTATTATATTTGATAGTGAGCTAGCTAGACACAAAAGAGAAGTTGAATATTTCTGTTCTTCTCATCACTTTAAGACCTAAAATATTAAATTGATAGAAGGAAAACAATAATATTCAAAGAATTCCTTTAAATATTTCTTTTGTATAGATGCAGTAAAAATAACCTGGATGTTCTGGGAATTTTTATTTCTCTGCCTTGGAATTGAATCCTCAGAAGTCAGCATTTATTTTATTTTTCTCAATAGCAATGCTATAGTTTTCAATAGAACCATTCCAAGCCAGAACGTTGTCAACTGTAAAATGAGATGGAATTGAAATTGAAGTCAATTTATAAAGCAGAAATCAAAATGACCAGGGATTTGGAGACTGACTGTGCAAACAGGAGACAGGATGATGTAGCAAAAATTGGGCTTGAGCTGATCGAGATCTTCGTTTTTGTCCTGGCTCTGCCAATAACTAAATGTGTGGCTTGGACTTTGCCTCTCTGTAAACTACTATATTATCCAGCTAAGAACAAGGGATTGCTAAATGACCTCTGAGATCTCTTTTAGATCTAGGATTTTGTCAAAAAGAACTGAGAAGACAGACGGGCAGACTTGTATTCCATGTGCGTGCATGTTCAGCTTTCAATTACTAAACTAAAGCAAAAGATTAATCCTGTCTAAGCACAAAAGCATAAGGTGTACTTTCTACTTGATGAGGAACAAATATTTGGGAGAAACATGAAGAGGAGTATGATTAGCATCAGGTGATGAAATACATCTGATTTCCTTTTATGTAGATTCTTGGCAGAATTGTCTTTGAAGCTGTAGTTATGACAGCTAGAAAATATTTGCAAGTGTGACTAGGGAGGCATTGTGTTTAAAATCACACCACCCTTATATACTCTTTTATGAAAACATCATTATGCTTTCATGGATTTTTAATGGTGTAAAACAAGGTGATATCACCAGTATCACAATTTTTAGAGGCATATTCATATTCATCAGGCCTGTTCACAGACGCAGGGTATTAAAGGAATTATTATTTATTAAGCTCTACACTATATGATTATTCTCACGTACATTTCACAGCAACCCTATCTAAAATGAGAAGAAAAGTGAGAGTCACATTTGATAAGCACTTTGCCCATGGTTACATGAGAGTCAAAATGGTTGTCTCACTTCTAAACCAGTGCTCTTTTTCCTGCCTCCTGCAAGAATTTTCCTCTTCGAAAAAGAAGTTGAAAATAGATAAGTTGCTTGCATATAATGTTTACATACTACATGCTAATGAATTATTAATATGTGTTAGTTTTGGTTCCTAGTTCTGCCTCTATCATTTAGGGCAATATTTACCTCCAATTCTTTCAGAAGAACTTCAGATCAGTTCAACACACATTGGTTAAGAATTTAGTAGTTGCCATGGGTGAGCACTAGGACCATGAAGATAAATCATGCAAAATCTTTTCTCTAGAAGTTAGGCACATAATGGATGTGAAAGCATTTTGTAAACTTTGTAAATGCAAGGCATTTTTGCTGCTATTAATAACAGTAGCAATCAGTGTTTTAATATGTAGAACATAGACTAGATTTCATGTCCATGCTTTCTTGAAACATTTCAACTAGAAATATAGCAAAAGACTAGAGGTAGTCTTTACCAATTTGTCAGTTTCAGCTAAATGATTTAATAGTCCTTCCTATTACCTTCAAAAGTAATTCCTTCTTATTAACTTCGAAGATAGTAAGGTGGTGATCTGTAGAATGCCAATGGCTAATTAGACATCTCCCTTCTACATTTGAAGTAGCACAAGGAACCAACCTCCTACTAAACAAAGGGAAAATTCTCTTCTGCCCTGTACAAGTCTGTAAGTAGGTTTATTCTCTTCTTCAATCCCTACTCATCCTCTCAAATTCACTGCATTGGGAAGACTTGGTAAAAGACTTTGTGTAATTGAAAAAATATTGATGCTACAAAAATAATCTTTCTTATTGTTGATTTTTTAGAAGCAATTATATTTGTAGCAGGTAGCTTTGAATAACTCATTTGCAGATTTTAGAAATATGTTTGATGCTGGTACTTTACAATCAATAAGCATATCCAAGAGAATATGAGAGAATTCAGGAAACCTAGCTACTTTCTTGGCTACAAATGAAATCATGTCTCTCTTTCTCTTCTAGGACAATCCATTTTTTGATCTGCACTTCAAGAAAGTGTATAGCTTGGAAGCATATAGCTGTGCTTCTAAATATGCCTTTGCTCGAACAGTAAATAAGCTGAATCATGCATATCTTAAGAAGGACTTGCAGATTGTGAACTTTGATTCTACTTACATTAATGATGATTCTATTTGGTCCTCCAACAACAAGGATTGCTTGGTCCTTATGAGAATATGCTTTTATGCTTTCAATCTTGTATGCTTGTCCCTGTGTCCCTTGCCACTCTAAAGATGTGTAAAATGTTCCTTCATCAGTGTCCTATGAAAATTATTCTCCAAGTAAATACTGATAGTTATCATTTTTTCCCATTCATCAGTGACTATTACTTATATGAAAATAAAGCAATGCTTTGTGAACTACAGTGAAATGTATTTTAATGCAGTCATTCAATATTTGGGACATTTTGTCAATGTGTTCCTTGGTAACTTTGGAAGGAAGTGGATTGTTTTGTCTAAATTAGTATTCTGCTAAAGAATAGCAAAAGCAACCATAAAAGACCTAAACAGTACAGAAAGATATCTGTGTTTATGGATAAGAAGACTTAATATCACTATGATGGCAATTCTGCCCAAGTGACCTACAGATTCAATGTAATTCTTATAAAAATTCCAACAGCCTTTGTTGCAACAATGGAAAAATCCATTCTCAAAATTCATATGGAATTTCAAGGGGCACCAAATAACTAAAGAATTTTGAAAAATTAGTACAAAGTTGTACAACTCACACTTCTTGATTTCAAAACTTACTACAAAGCTACAGTTATCAAAATAGTGTGATACCAGTGTGAGAACAGACCTATAAATCAATGGAACAGAATAGGAAGTTCCAAAATAAATCATCAAAGATTCATACATCTATGCATGACTGATTTTTGAGAAGGGTATCAAGTCCATTCAAAAGAAAAATAATAATCTCTTCAATAAATAGTCCTGGGATAACTGGCTATCCACATACAAAAGAATGAATTTAGACTCCTACCTCATACCATATGCAAAAATTAACTTAAAATGACTGACCTAACTATAAAACCTAAAAGCATAAAACTCTATGAGTGAAACACAGGGATAAATCTGCAATGGATTTTTCAAAACAAAAGAAAAAAATAGATAAATTTGAGTTCATTACAATTAAAACCTTTTGGCATCAAAGTACATTATCAAGTAAAAAACTTACAAAATGGGAGAAAATACTTGCAAATCAAATGGTTGATAAAGGTTTAATACCCAGAATATATAAAGAATTTCTATAACTCAGTAACAAAAAGACAACCCAGTTAAAAAATGGGCAAAGGACTTGAAATGGCATTTCTCCAAGGAAGACAAACAAATATCCAGTTAGCACAAGAAAAGACATTTGACTCATCAGTCATTAGGGAAATACAAATCACAACCACAATGAGATAGCAATTCACATGACTATTTTTTAAAAAGGAAAATAAGTGTTGCCAAGGATATAGAGAAATTAGAACTTTCACATGTTGCTGTTGGGAAAAGAAATTGGTATAGCCACTCTAGAAAATAGTTTTGTAGTTTTTCAAAAAGCTAAACAGAGAATTATGATATGACTCAAGACATCCACTCCTAGTTTTATACACAAAGGAATTGAAAGCAGGAACTTGAACAGATACCTGTACTCCACTGTCTA
The DNA here is from genome assembly GCF_000181295.1 of Otolemur garnettii. Taxonomy (NCBI): domain Eukaryota; kingdom Metazoa; phylum Chordata; class Mammalia; order Primates; family Galagidae; genus Otolemur; species Otolemur garnettii. Next base: position 8,701,199 of record NW_003852478.1, read on the forward strand.
CTGTAGCATTATTCACAACAGCCAAAAGGTGGAAACACCCAGTATCCATCAACAGATGAATGAATAGATGAAATACAGTGTAGCCATACAAGAGAATATTATTCAGCCTTAAAAAGAGATGGAGTGCTACAACATGGATGGACCTTGAAAATGTTATGCTAAGTGAAATAAGGCACATGTGTAAAGGCACATCTTGTATGGTTCCTCTTACATGAAATAATTAGACTAGGCAAATTCAATGACAGAAAGTAGATTAGAGGTTAATAGGGAATGGGAGGAGGCGGCAATGGGCAGTAAGTGCTTAACACAGGATTACAGGGTTACAGGGTCTCTGTTTGGGGTGATGAAGCTGTTTTGAAAAAGTGGAGATGATTGTACAAACATTGTGGATGCAATTAATCCCACGGACTTGTACATTTAAAAAAGAGTACAATGGTAAATTTAATATTGCTTATATATTACCACAAAAAAGTCATAAACCAAAATCATTGGACAATACACTTTAAATGGATGAACTGTAGGATATGATATCTGAATAAAGCTGTTAAAAAGGAAAAAGACCTGAAAAAGGAAGGAAATTTTGTCATTTGTAGCAACACAGGTAAACCTGGAAGGTACTTTGGCGCAAGGAAACAAACCAGGCACAGAGGACAGATACCACAGGGTCGCACACGTATGAAGAGCCCAGAAAGTTAAGCACATAGGGACAGAAAGCAGAGTTTTGGTTATCAGAGGTGAGGTGGGCAGGAATAGGACAAAGGGCTTAGGGAGATAGCATTTAAAAGATACAGAATATCAAGAGGAATAAGAAAATTCAAAAGATCTTTTGTAGGCTTGCACTTGTAGCACAGTGATTAAGGGTTCCAGTCACATACACTGATGGTGGTGGGCTCTAACCCGGCCTGAGCCTGCTAAACAACTGCAACAAAAAAATAGCCGGACATTCTGACAGGCACCTGTAGTCCCAGCTACTTGGGAGGCTGAGGCAAGAGAATCACTTGGGCCAAGGAGTTTGAGGTTGCTGTGAGCTGTGACACCACAGCACTCTACTGAGTGTGACAAAGTGAGACTCTGTCTCCAAAAAAAAAAAAAGATCTTTTGTACATCATGATGACTATAGTTAAAACAATGTATTGATTACTTGAAAATTGCTAAAAGTCAATCTAGTTTGATTTAGCCAATTCATAATATACACATATTTCAGAAAATCATGTTGTATGACATAAATATATAAAATTTTTCTTTGTCAATTTTACAGGTCCATAGTAACAATTGTTGCAGGCAAGATCAACGAGTCCTAGAATTAGTGGGTAAAAGTTTAAGAGAATGGGATATTTCATAGCTTTAAAGTGTTTCTCTTAAAATATTTGTATTTATTGACTGAAGATGAAAAATAGTAAGTTCACAGTGGTAGGACACCCGGTAGAAATAACTTAACAAGGGGATCAAGGTTACCATCCCAGTAATTGGATGTAGCCATATCGGTGTCACCTGAGAAAGGCAAATCACCTCTGTGATACTCTTATTCAAATCCATATGCTTAGTCTAACCCTAAGAAAACATCAAACATATCCAAATTGAGGGACATTCTACAAGGCACCACTCTTCAAAAGTGTCACGGTCATGAAAGACAAGGACTCAGGGACTCAGTATATTAGTTTGCTCGAGCTACCAATAACCAAGTAACACTAACTGAGTGATTTAAACAACAGAAATGTATTGCCTCACAGTTCTGAAGACTGAAAGTCCAAACTCAGGGGCCAGCAGGCTTGGTTCCTTCTGAGAACTGAGAGGGGCGGATCTGTTCCAGGACTCCCTCTGCCTGGCTTAGCAATGGCCATTGCTTCCTTGGGTTTTCACATCCTCTTCCCTCTGTACATGTCTGTGTCCACGTTTCCCCTTTCAATGAGGACACCATAGTAGATTAGGGCCTTATTTCAACTTGTTTACCTGTATAAAGTCCCCATCTCCAAATAAGGTCACACTGCGAGGCACTGGAATTCAGGATTTCAACATGTGAATTTGGGTTGGGGGAATGGAGGATTCAACTCATAACCCTGAGGAACCAGTCTGAAAAAGTTTAAGGTGACATTACAAATAAATCCCATGGAGCAAAGAAAGAATATTGGTGGAAAACTGGTGAAACTGTCCAGGTACAGTAGCTCACGCCTGTAATCCTGGCATTCTGGGAGGCCGAGGTGGGTGGGTTGCTTGAGTCTAGGGGTTCAAGACCAGCCTGAGCAAAAGCGAGATCCTGTCTCTACTAAAAATAGAAAAATTAGCTGGGCATTATGGTGGGTGCCTGTAGTCCCAGCTACTTGGGAAGCTGAGGCAAAAGGATGTCTTGAGACTAAGAGTTTGAGGTTGCTGTGAGCTATGATGCCACGGGTACTCTACCCAGGCGACAGAGTAAGACCCTGCCCTCTCCCCCCCAAAAAAAAAAGAAAAAGAAAAAGAAAACTGGTGAAACCTGAGTAGTTATTGGTATTATACTAAGGTAAATTTCTTAGTTCTGATCATGGTACCATGGTACCATGGTTATGTGAGATGTTAGCAGAGGGAGAAGCTGGGTGAGAGAGGGTGGGAGTTCTCTGCTCTATCTTTGCAATTGTTTCTTAAGGCAAACTTTCTTTTTCAAAATGAAAATAGTTTTTTAGAGATCTGTTTTAGTTGATTTCTTATGAAGCAGCTATTCTATGAAGAAGGCCATCATTTACAGACAGCATCAAAATGTGGAAAAATGGGTTAGTTGAATCTCACTTCTGAAACCAAGACACCTGGTTATCTAGTTGTGTTGAAAATTGTTCATATTTTTGAGGGAAATGAGTCAAGGAGGGAAAGGAATCAAAACACTTTCTGATGAAGGCAAGCGGTGAAATTACTGCTAACATGTCAGAAGAATCTTACGTATTCTGTGCTAAGCCTTGCATTGCCCTCTCCAATGAATAAAAACCTATCCATATAATTCATGTGTTTGCTTTTTTGAAGAAAGTTCAGACTGTGGTTAACAAAAGTGAGCATTTCCTTTATTAGGGGGATGTCTTTATAGAGACAACAAAGATGGTATCTATTCACCTTTGGGTTATACACAGGAGGCACTAAAGATATGTGTATTTATTTTTTTTGACATGCAATTCTCACTAAGGAATTTCAAGGTACTCACTGCAGACCTGATCACATCAGCATTATTTCTCTTGTTTCTTCTCTGTCTTCTTCCCCTCCCCCCACTCTTTTTAAATTTAATTATTCTGTGAGCCAAAATGTCTGTATTTCTCAATACTTTCTTCATTTTTAAAAATTTTATTCCTCTTTTTCCTTATCTCCTGCAAGCTGTTTGAAACTCCCAGGTCCTAGGAGGTGAGAGTGGTAGAGTCATCCACACAGATGTTCAGGCTGTACAACACAACCACAGGAGAGTCAATCCTATCACAGACACACAGTAACTTAGATGCCAATCTGCAAGTGAGCTCTATAATTTCAAGCCACCCTGCAGAGTCCTGGGGGACAAGAGCTGTCTCCTTTGTAAACCCTCATTAGCACTCATGGAGAGCAGCTGTGAATACACTAGCAATGGGCTGTGCCCTCTCTTTGTGCCAGCTGACTATTGGCACAAGGACACTGTGTGGCAACCAACCATAATTCTGAGAGAATTAAAAACTAGCCTTTAGCTCTTGCTGGTTCGCCTATAGGTAGACTAGAATATGGCTGACCTGGGCTGCAGTGGGCAGGCGTACAGGCAGGCTGCATTGGACAGGCTGCAGTTGATGGACTGTAGCGGATGGACTGCAGCAGATGAGCTACAGTGGATGGGCTGCAGCGGATAGGCAGGCTGCATTGGACAGGCAGGCTGCAGTGGACAGGCAGGCTGCAGCAGAGAGGCTGGCTGCAGTGGACGAGCTGCAGTGGACGGGTTGCGGTGGACTGGCTGCAGTGGAAGGGAGGAACCTACATGTCAGGTTCCATTCATGTTTGCTCCAGGTCTCTCTTCCTATTTGGACCAAAACTTCCCAAAACTTTTTCTTCTTTTTCTGTCAAAGACGGGAACAAAATGGGCAAGTCCAATTATGCAAGCACATTTCAAACTTCTGCTTATGTCATGTCCACTAGTAAACCACTGGTCAAAGCCAATAAATAGGGCAGACCCAAAGTCAAGCAACAGAGTATGTGCCACCTGCCATGAGGTCATATCAAGGATGTGCATGTGTAGTAGGAATCAAGGGGAATAATACAGACCAATAAGTCAATCTGACAACCACTCATGTTGTCTCTCTTGCTCACTTGCTGCTCTCAGAAGCCTGAACCCTACCTGAGGTCAGCTTGCTGGATGGAAGCTGGGTGGATGGCTGGTGAATGCTGGTGAGGCATATGATGCCTTCTGTCTGCCTGGGCTCTAGAAGTCTCCCTTAGGTGGAGTGATTCAAATTATGCAATGATATACTGCTTAAAATTTTATTTTGTTAATTTCTAAAAAGTAAAAAGTATGCTTCGTTTAAATACATACCCAGGCGTTGCATGGACAAGGTAGTAGTTGTCCCCTGGTGAGTATTTCCAGTGGTCATCAGTTTACATTTTATGTTCTAAAGCCATGATGAGGCATGCTCACCTTTGGATTCTTCATGGCACATAGTTTAGTGTCTGTATTTTTTTTTTTTTTTTTAGTTTTTGGCCGAGGCTGGGTTTGAACCCACCACCTCTGGTATATGGGGCCAGCATCCTACTTCTTTGAGCCACAGGCGCCACACTAGTGTCAGTCATGTTTTATAAATAAGTGACATTTTATTTGGAAGACAATGTTTATTTTTTATAATGTGGAGACCTAAATTTTAAAGGTATTTCTTTGATTCATATTTGCCATACATCTGATTTGCAACATACACATATTTTTTACCCTTTAAGAAGCTGTAAATGAGTCTACAATTCCACAATTCTATTGACTAAAGGTTTCTTTTTGGGAAGGGGTTGCTAGTTTGTTTTGAGACAGGGTCTTGCTCTGTCACTTAGGCTACAATGCAGTGGTATGATCAGAGCTCACCACAGTCTCAAATTCCTGCACTCCAGATGTTCTCCTGCCTCAGCCTCCTGAGTAGGTAGGACTGCAGGCATGAGGCACCAGATATCCTCCTAATAGAAAACATCACTAAATAGAATGGGGGTTTCCAGGGTTTGAGGGGCAAGGAAATGGAGAGTTGTTTAATGGCTACAAAGTCTCAATTTTACAAGATGAAAAGAGTTCTGGAGCTAGATAGTGGTAATGGCTGCATAACGTTATGAATGTACTTAATTACACTGAATTTTACCCTTGAAAATGATTTAAATGATAAACTTTATGTTCTGTGTATTTTAACATAAAAAAAAGAAAGAAAACATCATTGAAAATATTAAGAAAATAGTCCACTGTGCTTTCAGAAAATTTTCCCAGCCTTAAACAAACAAAAAACCCAGAAAATAGACTGTCCTAAAAATTACCACTGCCAAGAATATTATGACAAGTAAAAGTACATGTAACTCTCTCCCAAAGGAGAAAGTGACAAGCCCCACTTAAGTTTCACTGCCAAGAAAACAAAGTAAATTTTGCAGGCATCTATAGCTTTCAGAGACAATTTATTTCAACTATGCTGATGGAAATTTGGTAACTAGCTTTTAATAAACCAAGTTTTCATTGACAGTTGGTCTTAACGTCAAGATTTCATACATTGTTCTAATGTTAACTATTCCAGACCAAAGAATTTAACGTCAGACCACTTTCACTGAATTTCTTCGACCAACTATGCTTTTCTATTTCATGGTTTAATTATCCTTTTTTTTGCTCACTACCAACTCTAAAAATTTTGCCTGAAAGACTGAAGATTCTGTGGGAAAATACATAATAAGCTTAGTACGGAAGTCTCAGATTTATACACAATTGTAAGGAGCTACAGTCTTAGGGGGTTATTTTATGCTCTTCCCAGGAAATCTTTGATTCTCAAGGGTGCATTTGTCAATGGTAAAAATTAACTATCTACACTGCCTGTCACTGAGTAATAATAGCAACAACAGCCTTATCTTTGTATGGTTTAAGTGCTACTTACCAGAAAGTTACTGTTGTTTAAATACTTTCTACTTAGCATAGGTGAAAATATGCATTGTATTCATACAAATGGTAAACAATTTAATAATACTTTGGGATAAAGGAGGGGTATGAGTTTAAAGCAGAAAGAGGACTCAAATTTAAATCTGATTTTTCATAAAGTAAATACAGTCCATCCCACGTATTCAGTGATATTTATCTTGGGTTGCTTATACTTCCAGGGTGCAGATCCAGGCTTGCTATTGCCATGGCTCCTGACTTCTCCAAGTGCAGCAAAGAGAAAACCTCGTGTCCTGCTCTTGACCCAAATGTATTAGTGATGTCATAGTGAGAATTGTTAACCTCTGCTTAAAGCCAAAGTATCTATATGGTGGCCAATTCCCAGAAGAGATTCATCTCCTTTAAAGTGCAGAGATGATCCCTGTACTCTCAGAGCCTCTCCCAGAGTGTGTGCAGGAAGCTCTGTGCATTTGCATTCTGTCTTTATTGTTTTTGTTTTTGTTTTGAGACAGAGTCTTACTCTGTCAGGTTAGTGTGACATAGGTACACATAGCTCACAGTGACCTCCAACTCCTGGGTTCAAGTGATCCTCTTGCCTCAGTGTCCTGAGTAGCTGGGACTACTGGTATCCACCAAAAGTCCTGACTAATTTTTCTATTTTGGGCTAATTTTTCTATTCTTAGTAAAGAGGGGCTCTCACCCTTGCTTAGAGGGGTCACAGGTCCTAAGTTCAAAAAATCTTCCTACCTAGGCCTACCAGAGTGCTAGGGTTATATGTGCAGCTGCCATACCCAGCCAACTGTTCTTTATTGTATGATCACCCCACAATACATGTGTTAAATGAGGCAGCTACATTAAAAAAATATTTAAGGGGCAATGTGATTCTGCAAGCCTTCTTCATATTTATTCGTATGTCTTATTATTTTACTTTCCCATGTTGTTCAAATATGTATCCATTACCTAATTAATATGCATTGGTAATATTTGTTTAATTAACATTATGCAGGCAATCACCACTCTCATTTAGTGGCTCTCTGACTTCCTCCTTTGAAGCTGCACATAAATGTGAAGCATTATGTGGGGCTGTTTACATTTGTTTGTAACAAAATCCAAAACAGACACTTCTTACTTGCTGTAAGCCATTTATAAAATAAAGAATGTGGGACATGGAGCACTGTGGTGCTCATTGTTCCCTATCCCAAAATTACTTGGTGTTTTGATTTTTGGTTTTCTCTACAGACATAGTCTCTGTTGCTAGAGGGCAGTAGTGCCATAATAGCTCACTGTAACCTCTAACATCTGGGCTCAAGTAATCTTCCTGCCTCAGCCTTCCAAGTAGCTGGGACTACAGGCATGTGCCACTATGCCAGGCTAATTTATTTTTTGTAGATATGTGTCACTGTGTTGCCTAGGCTGGTCTCCAACTCATGGCCTCTCATGAGGCCATGATCCAACTCAGGATCCTCCCACCCTGCCTTCTCACAGTGCTGTGATTACAGGCATGAGTCACTATGCCTTAACTTACTGTTTTGTGTGTTGATACTAATAGTCTGATATCTCTGATAAACATGTTCTTTCTCGCATCATTAAATTTTAAGAAAATAAAGTGAGGGAATATAAAAAAGAACAATCAAGTAATTGGCATAATCAAACACTTCAAAATTAGGAATAAGGAAAAAATGAAATTATATAAACTCACATGATTTGAGACATTTGAAAGCTTCTTAGCTTCATACTCAGATTAAAATCACCAAAGTGCCCATCAATTCACAAATGGATAAATAAACTATGGTATATATACATCATGGACATGCTCATCCATTAAAAAAAAGATGGAGATTTTATAGCTTTTGTACTTACCTGGATGGATTTGGAGAACATCTTCCTTAGTAAAGTATCACAAGAATGGAAAAGCAATTATCCAATGTACTCAATACTAATATGAAACCAGTAGATGAACAACTACACACACCCACAAGAGAGAAAAGTACAATCATATTCAAGTAGGGGGGAGCTGGAAGGAAGGAAGAAGGGAGAGTGGGGAGGGTGGGGATGGGTGAGCTCTCACCTAATGGGTATAATGAAGGGTATACAGCACACCTCCTGGGTGAAGGGCTCAACTACAACTTGGACTTTACCTAACAAATGTAAATGATGTAACCTAATCATTTGTACACTCACATCAATCTGAAATTAAAAATAAAATTGAGAAAAAATATGAGTCAGACTTAAATTAAGAGACAGTTTGGATGTCAATAAAAGTGAGTTCTGTGAAAGTCCATTTCCATGAGATCTGTGAGGTTTTTCACTAAAATATGAAAAAACATCCTCAAAGATAGTTGCACTACCACCCATAGGCACTTCTTCAGGCACAGCCTTCAAAGGCAGTGGAGAACATCTGTTCAACCTCCCTTAGGGCTTTCAAGCTGAGGGAAAGGAATATCTTTCCACCTCAAAAGGTACAAAATGAGCAGATGTTGCTCTCAGTGCACTGAGAAGTACAAGTCTCCACAGCTTCACATCTCTGCTTCATCGTGCACAGTAACAAGACTGATTTCTCTGAAATTTCTCTGATTTCTCTTTAATTTCTGTAAATCATCAATATTTACTACTCTTCACCTTTATTATTATTATTATTATTTTGAGACAGGGTCTCACTCCATCATCCAGGGTAGAGTCCAGTGGCACCATCATGGGTCACTGCAGCCTCAAACTTCTGGGGTTCAAGTGATCTTCTTGTTTCAGCCTCCACGTAGTTAGGACTATGAGTGCATGCCACCACATACAGTTAACTTTATTTTATTTTATTGTTATTCCATTCATTATTTCTTTTAGAGAGCCAGAGTCTCTCTATATTGCCCAGGCTGGTCTTGAACTCCTGGTCTCTAGCTCTCCTCCTGCCTTGCCATCCCCACATGCTGGAATTATAGGCATGAGCCACTGCATCCTGTCTTGGTTCCTATGGCGCTCATTAACAATGGAAAAATTACTTCATGCTATCCAAAGATAAGATATTATCTCATATATACCTATGTTAACATATGCAGTCTTCTTTCTATGAAAGGAAAGCAGGGCCTCAGAACCTCCTTGGATAGACAACTGAGTGACTGTTATATATTTTCCAAGAACATAAGTCTACCCAATTTAATCTAAACCAACCTGAGTATAATAACAGCTACCCATTTATTGAATGATTATTAATGTGACAAGTGCTTTATAAGAAATAGCTTACAAAGTCTGCATAAGAGTTCTGTCAACCTTAAATAATAAGATTCAGAAAGCATAATTAGAGTTTACTTGAACTCAAAGCCACCCAGGAGCATAGATTCAAAGTTCCCTGAATATTCCAATTAGCAGCAGTTACAAGTGGGTTTTTAAAGGAAAAAGTGCCAATCATGGTAGCTAACTTTTAGAGGCCAAGGTGGGAAGATCCCTTGAGGTCAGGAGTTCAAGACCAGACTGGGCAACATAGCAAAAATATAAATTAGTCAGGAGTGGTGGTACTCTTATAGTCCCAGCTACTCTGGAGGCTGAGGTGGGAGGACCATTTAAAGCCAGGAATTAGATGCTGTAGTGTCCTATGATCTTGGCAGAGTGAGATCCCCTGAGATCTTTTCTTTCTCTAAAAGAAATAAAAATAAAAAGATGCTTACCAAACCACACTGGCCATACATTTTTCTTGTTACCAGCCAACCAGGTTCATCTGCCCACTGCCCAAGAGGAGGCCAATATCCAGAGATAGCAGGGTTTACAGCAGAGAGTTTATTCCACACAGAGCTGAGCAGGGAGATGGAAGGAATTTCTCAGATCCACTTCCCCAAGAATCAGGGAGACAGGATTTGTAAAGACAGAGTGGTGGGCAGAGGATTAGGCAATCAGAATCTGCTAATTGGCTGCAGATGGTTCACCATCAGTCCTTTGATATGAACCACTGTCTGAGGGAGTTAGCTGAACTGCTGGACTGCAGTTTCTTGGGGGGAGGGTCCAAGACCAGTTGAGTCAATTCCTTGGTCTGGCTGGGTCAGTCATCCACTGGAATGCAGGACCTGGAAGAAATCTCAAAAACAAGTGATATTCTATACAGACAAAGTTAAGATTCTCCATAACTGACAACTATACATGGCTCCAGGTTAAAGAAGTTAATGAGGAACAGTGATTATTATCAAGCAAATGAGGGGACAGAGGCTGATTATTATTATTTTAGCTGAGCTTATTCCTTCTCAGAGTTTTGAGGTCCTTACTCTAGTTCTTGCCTTGCAACCCTTCATCAATTTGTGAGGGCAGTTTCATTCTTAGTATCACAAATTTCAGGAACATGAAGTTAATGGGTGAGGTAGTCGGTTGGGAACAAAATGCCTTTAAGCAATTACCCCTGGGCATGTGGGGGGGGGGCTAAAGTCTCATACTTAACCAGTGCCTCTGTTTCCTAGTTTTAAAATGAGGATATAAAGGTTCCTCATATGCTGGAATTATAGGCATGAGCCACTTATAGGGTAGTTGTGAGGATTAAATTAGGAAATACATATAAAGTACTTAGAATAGTATATAGCACACAGTAAGTGCTATAGAAGTGTTAGATAGTAGTCTGACTTCTAAGAACTGGGAATCTGTCAGTGAACAAAACAGATAAAAATCCTCACCCTCATAAAGATTCACTGTAGAGCAGTGTTTTCAACATTTTTAATCTCACAACATACTTCAATCTATAGTTAAACATCCACAGCACACTTAAATTATATTGATCCAAAAAGAAAATAATTAGAAAAAGAATATACTTACTGTGCTTTGAACTTCTTTTGAAAATAATTTGATGATCTTTAAACATTTTCATGGCATGGCCTAAGATCCTTTCATAGCATGACAGGTGGAAATCACTGTTCTAGAGAAAGAGAAATAGTAAGTAAACAAATGAACAAAAAAACTACAGTATGTCAAAATGTAGTAAGAAGCATGAATAAAAAAAACTGAAAAAGTGCTGGGGGGACGATTTTAAACCTTGGAAGGTCTCATTGAGGTAACATTTGAGCAAAAGTCAGACATTTAATGGAAAATCATTCCATGCAAGGGAGTAGCAAGTTTGCAGGTCCTGAGGCAGTTTGCCTGAACTTTTCTAGAACCAACAAGGAGGTCAGAGAAACTGGAATAGAATATCAAAGAGGGATAGAAGATGAAGTCCCAGTGGGTGGGGAAAGCCTTTACTTTGAAGCTATTGGAGGGTTCTAAGCAAAGGATAACATGATTTGAAAATGCTTTAAAAACATTACTCTGGCAGTGAGGCTTAGATAATAATTCAGGAAGAGACATGATTCTGGCAGTTATCTAGTTAAGAGTGGCCGTGGGGATAGGGAAAAGTATACAGATTTGGGATATACTTTGAAGGAGAACCAGCAGAATTACTTGAATGATTGGATATAAAGTGTGAGAGAAAAAGAGGAGTCACAGCTAGGCATAGTGGCTCACACCCCTAAGCCCTGGAGTTGAAGGGCAGCCTGAGCAACATAGTAAGACACCATCTCTTAGAAAAAGAAAGAAAAAAGAGGAGTAAAAGATTGGCCTAACAGCTGGAAAGATGGAGATATCATTAACTCAAACAGAGAAAACTGGGAGGCAAGCAGCATTGGGACATCTCTCAGGTACCACTGTAAATCTTCCTAGACTAGGTGCAGCTGCAGTAGCCAATTCTGTGCAGGCATCAGTTGGCTTCTCACAGAGGCTGTATCATAGCACCTTGTCTCTCTCTCCACCCACAGTGTGGGATTTGCAGCTCATGTCATCACACAGACTGCCTCACAGAAACCAGCCCTACATGCATGTGTGCAACTAGAAGTGTGTGATGAAACTATGACCAATGGCACACAGGAGCCAGAGGTCAAATGCTTTCCTCTTTCTTCACTTCCATGTAGAATCTGAGACACTATATTGAGGCTCAATCAACTAGTCACTCTTGGCAGGAGTCAGTTCAGTAATGTTTCCTTGAACTGGCTTTTCCTTCTTCTCTATTTAACTTCCTCTGAACCCCAATCCTATTCCTTGAACTCATATTCTCAAGTAAATGACCAGTATGGGACTTTGTCTCAGATTCTGCTTTCACGGGAATGCATGCAACCAAAAGTGGCTTTAGTAGACCAGTTCTTCAATCTAGAATTTTGGGGCTGGACCCTCTGACACTGACCACAAGACAGTAAAGACCCCTACTGGTGGTAAGCATTGAGTGGTAAACTGGAAGTGGTGATAACCTCTGGCATGCAATAGGGTCACAATTACTAAGACTCTAAACAGTAAATTGGAATGAAGTACAGGCAGAAGATAAAACATTGGATTATATTATGGATATGACACTCCATATGGAAGTGCATTATGGAAGAAATTATAAGAATAAGGCAGGCTTACTTCTATTAACTGCTTTGGAGATCTTAATAAAAGGAAATAACAGGGCTGATGCAGTGGTTCATTTCTGTAATCCTAGCACTCTGGGAGGCCAAAGTAGGTGGATAGCCTGAGCTCAGGAGTTCAAGGGCAGCCTGAGCAAGAATTTTCTACTAAAATAGAAAAACTAGCTGGGCGTGGTGGCAGGTGCCTATAGTCCTAGCTACTTGGGAGGCTGAGGCAAGAGGATTGCTTCAGCCCAGGAGTTTGAAGGTGCTGTGGACTCTGATGCCACAGTACTCTACAGGGTGACAGAGTGTGATTGTCTTAAAAAAAAGAAAAGGAAATTCCAGGCTAAATTCATACAACTATTAAATCAGAGCATATTACAAAAGCCAGAGGGCCACCAGGGCAATGTAGCTGCTGAGCAGACTTTACTGAATATCAGCCCCAGTCTAATCCTAAGAGCAACATAGATGCAAGGGAGTCCCACTGCACAGCCTTGAAACATCACCTTTGTCAAAGACAGAACCCTAACAGGAAAAATAATGGAACAGTGAGATTTAGAATGGGGACATTGGTATAGGCCTTATAACCCTAAACTCCCAGATTTCTTTTTTTTAATCTTCTATACCAATAGATTTCCCTTATCTGGGAATGTTGCAAAGAATATACCTGAAGCAAATGCTTCTTAATATGACCTAATTTTTCTCAGTAGCCACCCCTGTTATGACCACTAGGCTGAGCGTCCCAGAAGTAAGGATGCTGGAACAAACTTACTACACAACTGAAGTGCTCACCACGTAGAGATGTCGCCCACAAAGGTTGAGATGCAAGTTGCCCTACTGTTCAGGCCATTCATTCCAGCAGATCTCATACTGCTAGAAGGACTCATGATGGATAAGAGCATGGTGTGAAATATCTGGAAAGTGCCAGATCACTGCAGCCCAGTTCACTACCCTTCTGTAGGGCCATGCGTTGTGAGGCAGAGAAGTACTCTCCCTCAGGAAAACTAGAGCTAGATCTTTTCAGTCCCACCGAACCCTAAGTGCAAATGTGCAGAAGCAATCTGTTGAAGTGAGGAAACCATACAAGGATCTAGTGTGAGAAGGCCCAGAAGACACAAGTAGATGACTTGAAGGGGAAAGCACATGTCATGAGAATAAGATGGAGTCACTCCAGCTGGGCTAGACCTGACACAGCTGGTCTGGTCCTTTTAGGTCCTGTGTAGCCTTCACCTCCTGTCTCTCATTCTTATTGTTTTGTAACTTTAGCTTCCACCCTGAAGATGCCTGTCTTAAATAGTTTAGGAAGATCAATTTAGGAAACTGACTTTTCATTTTATTTATTTATTTTTGCAGTTTTTGGCCAGGGCTGGGTTTGAACCCACCACCTCTGGCATATGGGGTCAGTGCCCTACTCCTTTGAGCCACAGGCACTGCCCAGGAAACTGACTTTTGAACTGGAAATGTTATAACAGGTTGTCACCAAGTTGTCCTGATTATTATTTAAAATAAGAGTTAATGTGGTCTTTATATATAAAAGTGTGATTTTGGAAATGAAAGAACAGACAGTCTTGGAAGCCAAGGTAGGTGGATTGGAGAGGCTACTCTCACTGTTCTATGGAATCACTGGCCTTCTGATGAAGTTTGCTGAATCTACCCTTGTCTCTGTATATTGGCTGACAGTGACAGGTGGGCTGATCCTCTTCCTCCAGTTACAAAGTGTGATTCAAACTCCCTAGGTACTTGAATTGACAGCTCTTCCTCAACTCATCCCCATGGACTCTTGGGAGTTCTCCATGATTTCCTAACACAGAAGACAGCATTTGGGCCTGGTTCACAGAGCATTTGGCATATGATGTTGGTGGTCAGTTGAAGTCTGACAGCTGCATTTTAGCTCCCTCTGGGATGGCTGTAAAGTACAGCCTGTGGGGGGCTCTTCCCAGTTGACAGAGGATGGAGCAATTCACTTTATTGTTCACTTTACATAGGAGAAACAGTCTAAAGTAGAAATATTTACAGGTTCCTAGATTTTCCTTTCTTTTCTACAGTGACTCTGCCAACATCCAGTCACCAGAGCTATAGTGATGTTGATCAACATTGCCTCAAACAAAACAAAAACAATTTTATAACTACCCTGAAGTGACAATATACATGACAACAAAATTTACTAATAATCTGGTATTGCCATAGCCTTCATCAGTCAGGTGTAGCCAGCCTTATAAAATGATGGAGTGGCTTAGCTAATATGTGGTCTTGGCTTGGGGAATGATCCTATAGGATGTGGTAAGAGCACTGAACCAGCCAACAAGAATTCCTCCAACACCTAAAGACATGGCTCCCCAGAGACCCAGGGGTGGGAATGGAATTGGTCCATTTTACCATCACTCCTAATGAACTACTTGCAGAATTGGGTTTCCTGGATCTCAAATTTAGGCTTTGCTAGATTGCAATAGTTGGTCCCACAGGGATGAGGTGGGGGGATGCTTCCACCAGAATGTGCAGTATGGAAATTATCACACTTGAAACTCTGTCACTCAGTAACTCTGTGCTTCCCCTGGCAGTTAAGCAGCCAGCAAAGTAGGGAGTCATTATGTTGGTGGGAGTAATCAAGTATGATTAGTAAAAGGATCTGGGATTGCTACAACACAATAGCAGCAGGGAGGAAAATCTGGAATCCAAAGAACTCACTGAGGCTTATCTTGGTGTTTCTATACCCAGGGATAAATTGAACAGGCAATTAAAGCAATCATAGCTCAACTTGAGCAAGAGAAATAAAGGCTGAAGGTCTGGGTTATCTCACTGGAGAAACAACCTAGATCAGCTGATGAGGGGGCCAAGAGCAGGGGAAGTTGAGAATGGAGAGTGGAAGAGGGCATTTATGAACACAAGTACGGTCTCTACATCAGTGCAGAAGTGGAAACTGAGCTTATTCTATGAACTGTATTATAGTAAGTCCTTGCCGAGATTGTGGCTGACCATCACCTTGAAGGGACTTATATGTGAAGGACTGAACTAATGGAGGGCACGAGAAGATCCCAGTGGTGCAAGGAGTGGAATGAAATGAACACCAACTGTGCACTTTGTCACTGCTTCAAATCCCATCAGCCTCCTACTATAACCATTGCTGCAGCAACCTGCTGTGAGCAGGGTTTGATGAGGTTTGGGCAGCTGCAGCATGACAACACTCTCCTCTCACTCCCTGCCTGGGCATGTCTCTGATATGGGACTGGTTTGGCTACCCCGTTTGGAGTGTGGAGCAGTCAATGCCCAGGAGGACTAACCTTCGATCAAAGGCAACAGCAGTCAATGCTTCCTCCACTCTTGCCTTCAGTGGACAGTTCTCAGATTCATTTCATAAAGCTTCATAGAAGGCCCTAAGGGATTGGGAAAACACTTTAACAATGACCAGCTCAGTAACACATTCTTAGACTGCTCCTCACTCTTCCTTGATTCATTGGCTTTCCTCTTCCCTCACTTTTGCTCACTGCAGTCAAATCCATTGCACATAAGCCTCACTTTGGGGGGAAATCTAGGAGGAAAGAGGAGAGAGGAGAATTTAATTTGTGGACACATAAGTTTGAGACTCCAATTGTAAATGTTGGGTAGCAGGCAGTGGGCACACAAATTTGAAATTCAGGGAAAAGATACAGGCTTCTGAAGTGCAACTCATTTCCCAACTTTGAGGATGGCTGCAAGCATATAAGTAAATAAAAGATAATAGGACAAAAAAGCACATGCAATTGTCATATAAAGAATGTCCACAGTAAATGTTCTTAGAGCAAGCAGAAAGAACTTCAGGGGTCTTTGTATGGATAGGAGCAGATCCTGCTCTTAAAAGGGAAGTCATTGGAGGAAAGTGAAAAGTATTCCAAGTAGCACTTAGTTCAGCATATTGATCTTAGTAACAAACTGTTCTGTGCTATTTCTGCTATTTTTTCCCACCAAATTATACCTTCAGATAAACATTGAAGGATTCTTTGCACAACTCATTTGTCACTTTCTCACTGAGTCCATTCCTGGTAGAGTGAGTTGCTCTCTCTTTTGCATTCCCATGCTACCTTGGTCTCTTTTTCTCTTCCTTCGTTGTTGAGTTTACCTCAGCAGACTGTAATTTGTCCATCTACACATATTTAATTCTGTTTCCCCTGTGAGTGAGTTTGCTCTCCTGAGTGGGATCCCTGCTTTTGTATCTGCAGCATCTAACATAAGGCTTGGCATAGAGATGGCTCTGGTTGTTTGTCACATGAATAAATGCATACATTTATGCAGCCTCTAGTAAAGGGCTGTGTTGAGCAAGAGCAAAGAAATTGCTCTTTTGAATTCCCAGCACACTTATCTGACCTGTGCCTCTCTTTGGTCACTTATTTTGTGTCGTATTTTTTATATCTGTGTATCTATACTTTGCCTAGTTTTACCACATTGTGAACTCTTTCAAGATAGGATTCATGCCTGAATCACCTCTGCCCCTGGAATCAAAGTATTTGGCATAAAACAGGAAGATGGAATAACCTTGCAACCAGCAATACTGGCATAATTTGTGCCCCCTCAAATTCTGATTCAGGATTTGAGATGAGCCAGACAGGCTGCATTTCCTAAAAAGTCCCAGATGATGCTCAAGCAGGTGGTTTATGGACCACACTTTGAGTATCAAGGTCATGAGGGCAATGGTTCTCGACTGTAGCGGCACATTAGAATCATTTGGGAAGTATTAACTAAAGTCCGGGTCCCACCCCCAGAGATTCTGATTTAACGCAAGCTTTTCAAGGTTTAAGCAGCAAGAATGTAGAGTTAACTAAGCTTTACAACAACATGCAGAACAGAAGATAATTATCCAACCTCTCCTTAAATGAATTACCTCTCCTTAAATGCAAATACCTGAATAAATAACTCTTCTAGAGAAAGTAAATAACATCATCAAATCCTCCTCTCCCCAGTCAGTCTTTGCCGGATAGAGGCCCCGCCTCTGCCGGTCCTTGACACGCCCTGCACTGAAGCCTCGCAGGCCTTTCCTCGCCTTGCCCATCATGGACCCGCCCCTGCCTGTCCGTGAGGCACGCCCTGCACTGAGGCCTCGCCCTCCTCTCCTCGCCACGCCCATAATGGCCCCGCCCCCGCCCCCGCCCCCGCGTCTATTGCCGCTCCCGGGTTCCTGCCGCCGCTGCTTGCTGCTCTACCGGGTCATCTTCCGGCGTAGAGCTTGTCACGTGCTCGGATATGGGAAGTGGTGGGAGAACGGCCGCTTCTCGTTCAACGCCTTATTGAGGAGCGAATTTTAGCCGTCCGCGTCTTAGAGAACCTGCCTCGGCATAGCCGGGCTCGGTCCGGCCTTGCGGTAAGCCTTCGGCCGCGCCGCCCAGTAGCCCCGGCAGCGGCGGACAAGCCGGCGCCAGGGTCTGAGGAGGCTGCGGGGCCCGGGTAGCCAAGCTCCCCAGTCCTTCCCAGTAAGGGCTACATGCTGTCGGAGCATCCTCCGCCCCTGTTGCCCTGGGGCCTGGGGAGCGTACACAGTTGGAGGGGTCGTCTTTCTCTGTACGGAAAGAGATTTCGTTTTTGTCCCAAGCCCCTAGTGGTACGCTCTTTGGCGTGGACCAGGAGAAGAGGGTGTGACAGTCAGTGCCTTCCCATTTGTCCAAAACCAGTATTTTTCTAAATCTCTTAAGTGCATGTCTCTACGTTCATGCAGTTTCCTCTTCTAGACGATGGTGCTCCCGGTGTTAGGATGTCGCAACAGCTTATGGGCCTGACCCACAGGCGCACTCAGACCAGCTCCTCGTCACGCAGTGTAAGGGTCAAACTGAGTTTAGGGAAACAAGAACCAAAAGAGTAAGCAGTGGCTGGTTGCCTTTGGAACATGGTTAGACATGGGTTCTTAGACATGGAATATAATTTTAGAGAACCTCTAGTGATTTATTCATTGACATACAGAAGAATACTATAAAGACTGGAGACTTAATCACTTGATTCGTGGAATGTCGATGCCAGAGAAACCCGGGCCGTCTGTGTTACAGGAACCACAGTTCCCTGTAACATTGCCTTGCACTTGACAAACGTGGGTATTTGCTGAATGAGTGGAAGGACACTTGCTGCTTTTCATTATTTGCAATGTGTCCATCATCTGTTCTTACCACCTACTGTGCACTCAGTCGTTGCTTTTGACCAGAGACCGGCTGTGCTGAACGTTGGTCACTATTCATTCATTTGACCTGTTCTTAACCATTCAGTTCAGGTTATCTCAAGAAGTATTAAGTACCCACTAAGAACACAAATTATGATAGAGCGAGCATCCCTCTCCATTATCTCTTTCTCCTTTCTCTCTTTTTTTTTTTTTTAGGGACAGGTTCTCTGCTACCCAGGTTGGAGTATAGTGGCAGAGTCACAGCTCACTGCACTCTCCAACTCCTAGGCTCAAGCCATCCTTCTGCCTCAGCTTCCTTAGCAGCTACAACTGCAGCCATATGCCACCCCCTCCCAGCTAATTTTTTAAAACTTTTTTTTTTTTGTAGAGATAAGTCTCACTATATTGTCCAGGCTTCTCTTTCTCTTTTAGAGATCCAGGAGTTAACAGTCTCATGAGTCTGTTATATATCAATTGTTTGACTGGCTTAGTAAGTGCAATAGGTGCTGTAGAAATTTAGAGGAGAGATAATTTGGGTAAAGTTTTTTTTAAAAAAATAATATTATATTTACTCCTTTATCTCATTTTTTCTTTGATATTTTTTGCATTTCTGCTTCATAAGTTCAAATGTAGAATTATATCTAACTATGTCTGTATCTATATGTTAATGTATTTGCTGTTCCGTGAGTATTTTTTTTAATTTTGGATTAATGTGAGGGTACATATGGTTAGGTTAACATTGTTTGTGAAGTACCAGTTGTAATTGCGACCTTTACCCGGCAAGTGTGCCATTTACCAGTACACTCTACCTATTAAATGGGAACTTAGCAAACCCCTCTGGATCTTTATTGAATCAACTTAATGTAAAACATGAACTGTGACTAAGCGTTGGATTGGGAGGAGATAATCTTGCATGGAAAAGTGCCTAAGCAAAGATTTAAAGCCCCAAATGAAGAGAGTATTTGGAGTGGAAAGTTTGTATAATACTTGGGAATCTCAGGGGAATGTTGAGTGAGAGCTTGGTGTAATGGAAACTGTTTTAAGATTATTTGGTTGTTGTTCCATATCTTGGAAGTTTACAGGAGATAAGCAAATGGTGTAGTGTTAAATAGATAAAGTTGATATGAACCAGGGTTAGCGTGTTGGCAGTGGGAAAAGAAAGAAAGGTATAAATTATGAATAGATGAGGGAAATCACAGAATATGGTAGATTTCATGTTGGTGATGGAGGAGGGAATCAAAAATGATAGATTTTGAACCTGGACATTTGCTTACCAATGTGAAAGCTGGAAAGGGGGAATCTTGGAGGAGCTGTAGCTGTTATTTGGTACTGTCATGTTAATTAACTTAAGCATTTATTAAATGCCTACTTTGCCAAGTTCTAGGAATACACATTAAGACATGGCCCTTGCTTACAAACAACTACTTTTAATGGGGGATAGAGTACAACTAGCTAGAAAATACATTTCTTAAGTGCTTTGTTATCAGAGTGGAGGGGAAATGCTAGAGGAGTAGAAAATAAATTATTCTTTGTACATGGGTGGGGGAGGGGGGAGTATAGTGGCAGAGTTGCACTACTTCGCAGAAGAGGCAACATTTTAGCATGATCTTGAGAGATGAGCTGGAATTTCCCAGGGAAAATAATTACAGGAAAAGGGAATTACATGGACAAAAGCCCAAAGATAGGAAAGTAAACTGGCCAGTGTCCAGTGAGGCTTGAGCCTAGGATTGAATAGAACCTTAATATAGTGTCAAGGTCCTAGATACTGGAATGTCCGACCGCTTTTTCCCTTAGCCACACTTTGGAAGAATAAGAGTTATCTTGTGGGCTCGGCGCCTGTGGCTCAAGCGGCTAAGGCGCCAGCCACATACACCTAAGGTGGCGGGTTCGAATCCCCAGCCTGGGCCCGCCAAACAACAATGATGGCTGCAACCAAAAAATGGCCAGGCGTTGCGGCGGGCACCTGTAGTCCCAGCTACTTGGGAGGCTGAGGCAGGAGACTCGCTTGAGCCCAGGAGTTGGAGGTTGCTGTGAGCGTGATGCCATGGCACTCTACCCAGGGGGATAGCTTGAGGCTCCGTCTCAAAAAAAAAAAAAGAGTTATCTTGTGGCACAAATTAAATACACAAACACTAAGGAAAGCTAATTAGCGAAAAAGGGAAAAAAGATCTGTGCATGCTTTTTGTGATATCCAGCACCATAGATGAGCAAAAAAAGTCCTCACAAAATCAGTATGCAGCCCATAGGCCACAGGTTAGATACCCACACAGGCTAAGAACATATCAAGGGATTAGCAATATGGTCACTTTATTATAGGTCAAATGGGGGTTAGGATGGTGAAGCTATCTAGAAATGGAGAAGAAAGCAATTGGGGAGAGATGTACTTCATGGCTTTTATATTCTCTGCAAGATAGATGGTGAAGTCATTTGCAGAGAGAGAGGAGGCTGACCCTAGAGTTGAGGTCTGAAGGAGAGTAAAAAGGATTTGCAATAATAGTCATAGGGAAGCCATCAAAGGAAGTATTAAAGAATTGCTGAAAGTCCAGCTTTGGCTGGATTTAGATATTTGTAATACAAGCAATGAGCATGGGTATCTTGCCTTTTTTTTTTTTTTTTTTTAGACAGAGTTGTACTCTTTCACCCTGGGTAGAGTGCCATGGAATCATCATAGCTTATAGCAACCTCAAACTTTTGGAATCAAGAGGTCTTCTTGCCTCTGCCAGTAGCTGAGATTACAGACACCCACCACAATGCCCAGCTAGTTTTTCTATTATTAGTAGAGACAGGGTCTCTCTCTTGTTCAGGCTGGTCTAAAACTCCTGAGCTCAAGTGATATACCTGCCTCAGCCTCCCAAAGAGCTACGATTACAGGCATGAGCCACTGTGCCAGGCTGGGTTTGTTGCTTTTTATAGTGGCATCTGGTAGCCCAAGAAAAGTGGAGAAAAAAATATTGTTTATGGAGATTGATTTTAAAGAAAAACAGATGAACTGCTTCAACTGGGGTAAAATTATTGAAGGGGATACTGTGGGTATAGGTAAATGAGCTGCCTCCAGGCTGGGCTGGGAAAGAAGTAAGTCTTGGAGAAGCTAGGTAGACTAAGAGAATAGGAAGTTGCCAGCAAACCACAATGCAAGGGTACATTTCAGAACAACTAAGAGTAAATTATAAATGTCTTACTATAAAAAATAAGTGAGTGGGTGGTTATGTTAATCAGTTTGATTTAATCATGCCACATTGTATATCAAATCATCACATTGTACCCCATAAATGTATACAGTTATGATTTAATAAAGAATTAAAGAGAATAAGATGGAGGGTGGTATCAGAAGACAGAGAGGAGATGGAAGAAGGGTGGTGGTGGGAAGATGTGATTTTTGTGAGAAAAGCAATTTTGAGAGTTGGAGCAGAGATAGAAGTTTCACAGATTGAGTAAAATATAGGAATAACCGAGCTTACAAAAGTCATTGTATTATAAAAATGCCTTGTAAATAATTTATTTAAAACTTGTAATTTCTTCATCTCCCATAGAAAGAAACATTATTTTAGGAGTTAGTGACCTAGGCAAGCGTACATGTATGAAATACTATGTGTGTGCCTTGGAAAATAGTAATATGTGGCCAATTTTAAAATGGTCAAATGGGCCTGAGTATGGTGGCTCACACCTATAATCCTAGCATGCTGGGAGGCCACGGCAGGAGGATCTCTTGAGATTAGGAGTTCAACATCAGTTTGAGCAAGAGCAAAATTCCATCTCTACTAAAAATAGAAAAATTAGCTAGGGATGATGGTGTACACATATAGTTCCAGCTACTTGGGATGCTGAGGCAGGAAAATCACTTCAGCTCAGGAGTTTGAGGTTCCTGTGAGCTAGGCTGAGGCCATGGCCCTCTAACCTGGGTGACATAGTGACACTCTGTCTCAAAAAAAAAAAAAAAAAAGAAAGAAAATAGTAATGTATACACACAAATATGTTTATGGATAAAATAGAGATTTTAAAAAAGTACTTCAACTTATGTTGATGTTTGAAAGACACTGAGTTAGGTGAAGAAAAGGAAAATTCACCCTTTTCAATTGTATAATTCAGTAATTTTTAGTATATTCACAAGATTGTACAACCACTACTATCTAGTTCAGGAATAGTCTGTAACCCCCCAAAGAAACTTTATACCCATTAGTAATTTCTCTTTCTCCTCCAGCCCCTGGCAACTATTCATCTTTCTGTCTATGGATTTTCCTATTTTGGGCATATAAATGGAATTACAAAATATGTGACCTTTTATATCTGGCCCTTTTCACTTAGTATGATGTTCTCAAGATTACTCAATGTTGTAGTATGTGCCAATACTTCATTTCCTTTTTTTTTCCTTTTTGTTTGCTGAATAATATTCCACGGTATGGATTTATCACATTTTGCTTATCTACCAGCTGATGGACGTTTGAGCTGTTTCTACTCTTCGGCTATTGCAAATAATGCTACTGTGAACGTTGATGTACAGGTTTTTGTGTGGAGATATGTTTTCAGTTCTCTCAGGAGTGGAATTTCTGGGTCATATCATAACCCCGTGTTTTTACGAAACCACCAAACTGTTTTCTAAAGTAGCTGTACTATTTTATAATCCTACAAGGATTATATGAGAGCTCCATTTTCTCCACATCTTCAGCACACTTGTCGTTTTCTGTCTTTTTGATTTTAGCCATCCTGGTGAGTATAAAGTGGCAGGCTTCTCATTGCGGTTTTGCTTTGCAGCTCCCTAATGACTGATAATGGTGAGTGTTTTTTCACGTGCTTATGGCCATTTCTATGTCTTCTTTGGAGGAAATCTATTCAGATTTTTCATTCACTTTTCAATTAGTCATTTTTTCTGTTGTCAAATTATAATAGTTCTTTATATAAGAGAGT
Organism: Otolemur garnettii; assembly: GCF_000181295.1. Lineage (NCBI taxonomy): Eukaryota > Metazoa > Chordata > Mammalia > Primates > Galagidae > Otolemur > Otolemur garnettii. Next base: position 8,724,654 of record NW_003852478.1, read on the forward strand.
ATATTTTAAGGATTGAATATAGGTTTTGTTATTTTTTCCTAAAATCTTGTGTGTTATAGTACTTGGTGAGCTCTTCTAAATATTTCAGAATTTGATAACAGTGGTTCTCTAATTTCCTAATTTACAGCTTTATGTTTTTATAATGCAGGTGTATTAATGTATTAAATCATCAAAATAAGATCTTTTTAAATCATAAATAGAATCGTATGAGGTCGGATGATTTTGAGAAAGAACTTAATATCTATATTCTAATTTTTTGCAGCTGAGAAAAGATGACAGCGATCAAACATGCTTTACAAAGAGACATTTTTACACCAAATGATGAACGTCTGCTAAGCATTGTGAATGTCTGCAAAGCAGGCAAAAAGAAAAAGAACTGCTTTTTGTGTGCCACAGGTGGGTATTCAGTAAGAAAAAGTACTTTATTCCTTAGGGGACATTTCTTTTTTGTTTTAAATGTTCTCATTGTCTCTATAATTGGAAAGATTGTTGGGTCAACAAATTTGTTTTTTAATTGTTTTTATTAAATATTAAATAGATACAAAAATTTTTCTGTAACATATATATAAGGTATAAAGACTAAACATACTTGGGTACTCACCATGGTGTGAAAAGAATATTCTGTTACCTTTGAGGTCCCCCTTATGCCCTTCTTTGATTCCATTCCCTCCCTGCCCCCATTAAGAGGTGATTGGTATCCTGAATTTTGGTTTACTATTTCCTTGCTTTTTCTTATCATATCACTACATATGTTTGTAATTTCAAACAATGTCTTGTTTAGTTTTGTATGCCTTTGGTTTTTACATAAACTGTATCATGGTGCTTGTATTCATTTGTGACTTTTTCCATCTACTTGGGTTGCTGAGGCAGGAAGATTACTTGAGCTCAGGAGTTTGAGGCTCCTGTGAGCTAGGCTGAGGTCAAGGCACTCTTACCTAGATGACATAGTGACCCTCTCTCTCTCTCCAAAAAAAAAATAGTAGTATATACACATAAATATGTATATTACTAAAATAGAGATTTTATAAAAGTACTTCATCCAGCTACTTGGGATGCATTAATGTTCATGAGTTTTATTTTTGTTCTTTTGTATTTATTGCTATATAGTATTCTACTGTATGAGTGCACCACAGTTTACTTAGCAGCTCTCTATGATGAACATCAGCCTTATTTCCAGGTTTTGCTATTGGGGAACATTGTGAACTTGTGAACACGGTTGTTCTTACCTCCTGGAATACACAGGCAGGAATTTGCTAGGTTAGATCCTGGGTGTGGAGTGGTTGAGTCATAGGTATATGAATGATCATTTCTACTCTAACATGAATTATTTTCAAAAGTAGTTGTTCTAGGTATTTGTTTTGGTTTCCATACGTCCTAGGGGTGCTTGTTTTGTTTTGTTTCAGTTTTTCTTTTTTATAGCATCTGATCTTCTTAACACTTGGTTTAGGAGACTGTTAATTGTTGCCAGTCAGATGGGAGTGAAATAATAGCTGATTGTGTTTTAAATTGCATTTCCCTAGTTAATAATAAGATTGGGTATCTTTTTGTGAATTTCTTAGTCATTTAGTTACCTTGAATTTACCAATTTAAACCTTTTGCTTTTTTGAAAACCTGTTTTGATTATCCTTTTACTGATTTGTATAAGTTTTTTGTCTAATCTGGGTATTAATCTTTTGTTGGTTGTATGCACCCTGGTTTGTGGCTTGTCTTTTTACTTTTTTTTTTTTTGTGAACCCACCACCTGTGGTATATGGGGCCAGTGCCCTACTCCTTTGAGCCACAGACGCTACCCTGTCTTTTTACTTTTTATGGTGGCTGAAAATTTAATTGTAATTTAATAAAATTAATTAGTTTGATCTTTTATGGCTTCCCCTTTTGGTGTCTTAGCTATCCTTCCCATGTATCTTTTATGCAGTCATAAAAATATTCTCCTGTATTATCTTCTAAATGCGTTATGATTTCACTGTTCATTGAGTGTGTTTCTTGGTTCTCTCTTATATTTTGTTTTTTGTTTTTTGTTTTTTTTGAGACGGAGCCTCAAGCTATCCCCCTGGGTAGAGTGCCGTGGCATCACAGCTCACAGCAACCTCTAACTCCTGGGCTCAAGTGAGTCTCCTGCCTCAGCCTCCCAAGTAGCTGGGACTACAGGCGCCCGCCACAATGCCTGGCCATTTTTCGTTGCAGCCATCATTGTTGTTTGGTGGGCCTGGGCTGGGGATTCGAACCTGCCACCTTAGGTGTATGTGGCTGGCGCCTTAGCCACTTGAGCCACAGGCGCCAAGCCTTATATTTTGTTTTTATTTTGTTTTTGTTCTTTACTCTTACCTGAATTTTTGGATCATCTTATCAAGTTTCAAATATTGTTGGGATTTTGATTGGAATTGTTTTACCTAGAGTTCAATTTGGAGGGAACTTGCATTTTTATGAAATTGAGTCTTCATGTGCCATCCTATAAGGTTCACCATTTTCTTCAAAGGTTTTAAGCATATGTTGTTGCATTTATTCCTAGATATTTATTTATTCTTAGATTGTTTGGTACAATCATGAACAATAGCCTTTATTAACATTAATACATTTTTTAAATCATTTGTTGTTAGAGTCCTGAAATGTAATTGTTTTTTTAATCTGGATGTCTATCAGTCTTGCTAAACCTTAATTTTTTTTTCTTGCTTTATAGTCTTCATATTTTTTAATTTATTTTTGTTGCTTTAGTTGGCTAGTTTCTATTCTGGCTTTATACACATTTTTTTCTTTCTTCTTTTTCTTTCTCTCTTTTTTTTTTTTTTTTTTTTTTGGCAGTTTTTGACCAGGGCCAGGTTTGAACCCACCACCTCTGATATATGGGGCTGGCGCCCTACTCCTTTGATCCACAGGCACTGCCTTCTTCTTTTTCTTTTAATCATGAATAGAGTTGAGTTTTATCAAGTGCCTTTTTTTCTCACTCTGTCTCTCTGGGTAGAGTGCTGTGATATAAGCACAGCTCACAGCAACCTCAAGCTCCTGGGCTCAAGTTAACCTCTTGCTTTAGTATCCCAAGTACAGGCACCTGGCCATGATGCCTGGCTAGTTTTTGCCATTTTTAGTAGAGATGGGGTTTCACTTTTGCTCAGGCTGCTTTCAGATTCCTGAACTCAGGCAGTTCACCTGTCTCGGCCTCTCCTACTGTTAGGATTATAGGAGTGAGCCACCGCACCTGGCCTGTCAAGTACATTTGATATCATTGAGGTTACTGTATAATTTTCTCCTTTAATTTGTTAGTGTGGTTAGTAATTATACTTGTTTTTTTCAACTGATGAATTTACTTCTTAGAATAAAGTATGTCACTGATTATACCATATATTATAATTTTAGCTACTACAAAAAAGTGCTATGTTATTGCATTGATTGTTAAGACTTACCCTGATTTCGGAGATTTTTAATGTGGGGATAAAAAGTACATCTTAGATTTGGTGAAATGAAGTATTTATCTTTCATATATAATCCTTGGTTTGCCAATACGGTACTATATTTGTTGAGATTTTGTGTCTGTATTCATTAGTTACTTGGTCCTATAATTTTCTGTTTTAGGCTATCTTTGCCTGGCTTTCTAACCAAAGTTATAAAATAAATTAGAGAGCATTTCTCCATTTTCTTTCTTTTATTTTGAGACAGAGTCTCACCATGGTAAAGTGCCATGGTGTCATAGCTCACAGCAATCTCCAACTCTTAGGCTCAAGCGATCTCTTGCCTCAGCCTCCCAAGTAGCTGGGACTATAGGTGTCCACCACAACGCCCAGCTATTTTTAAAGATGGGGGTCTCACTCTAGCTCAGGCTGGTCTTGAACCTGTGAGCTCAGGCAGTCCACCTGTCTCAGCCTCCCAGATTACAAGCATGAGCCCTCTTGCCCAATCCCCATTCCTCCTTTTTCTATACACTGGAATAGTTGTGTGTGTTTGGAATGATTTTCTTGACAAAAGCTACCAGTGAAATTGTGTTGAACTAGTTTTTTTGCCCGGGGTGGGTGGGTGGGGTGGACGGTGAGGGAAGATTTTTACTTACGAGTGTAATTTCTTTAATAGTTATAGAATTTTCTGTTTCTTGAGTCAGTTTTGACAAATTATATTTTTTAGGGAAAAACCACTTACTTTGAAAAAGGAACTGGCATTTGCTGCAGTTATCCCTCTATTCTGCTGCCAGATTAATTTTTAGAAACTGGAAATTAGAGCAAGTCATTTCCTTAATTAAGATCCTTTAATAGCCCCCCAACTTCAGATAAAAGGCCCTTTATCTTCTGACCTCCTGTCTTTCTCAGTAAGAAATGAAGTCTTTTATTTCCATCCACTTCACTACATATACTATCTACATGTATATTGAGCTGTTCATTGTTGTTCTTTGAACAGTATTATGCTCTGTCAAGTCTGTCTGATTTTACATATGTCAGTTCTTTAGATTTTACCTCCGATTCTTCCTTTAAAATTGGTCTGAAGCTTTATTTCTAAAGGAATCTGCCTTAGACTGTCTGGTGTGATATAGCTGCATCTGTTAGGGTTCTGTGCATTCCTCAGTTTTAGCAGTTAAGGTATGATACCTCTTTTGGTATCTAGGATGTGAAAGCTGTATTTGCAATGAGTGAATGAAGAATGAATGAGAGATAATTATTTCTAACGGAAGTGCGTATTTTCACTTGGCAGTGACAACTGAGCGCCCTGTGCAGGTGAAGGTGGTCAAAGTCAAGAAGTCTGACAAGGGCGATTGCTACAAAAGGCAGGTCGCATGGGCCCTTCGAGACCTTGCTGTGGTAGACGCCAAAGATGCCATCAAAGTATGTTTTCTTAGTTCTTTGACCCGTATTTAGAAGGTATCTTTCATTTTATAGTATTTTAAATTTTAAGATGATCTAAACTTGTTTTGTGACCGCTGGTTTACCAGCCACTAAGAATTAGTCTAAAAGGTATTATTCAGCCTCCAAACGCTGTGCCCACAACTCTTGGACTACTAAAAATAAGTACTTATGTATGTTTATTTTATTGTTTTTGCTTTTTTAAAGCTACAGTTATGTTTATGCACAAGCTACATAAACTAGAGCAAAATAACCTTTACTCTGTACGTTTCTGTATTTAGGTTAAGTATACTTCATATAATATCCATAAGTTAGGATGGATTTTAAAGGGGTATGTGAATTAATTTTTTTTAATCAAAATCATGTGTAATATAACCATAGTGAGTTTTCCTTAGTAGAATCACCAGCTGAGGCAGCCAAACTGGCCTCTTAAAGCCATGGCCTTGATGTTTGTGGTTCAAGTAAAGAAAGTGATAGTGGATTACATACCTTATTTTAAGGAAATTAAAGAATAAAACTTATAAGAATATAAATCTTATGCCTTATATTTAAACCACATTCAAACTCCAAGAAAGTTTGATAAAACTTTCTGTGATAATCACATTAAAGGACCGTTGGTTTTTCTGACAGTTCAAGGCTTTTTGCAGCAATACTCTTTTTCAAGGAAATAAAGTAACCCTCCTTTTATTAAATTAGATGTTTCCTCCTCTTCTTCCTCTCTGATCCTGTCCCTCATCTTCCTCTGCTGCCCACAGGTGCCTCCAGAGCACTAGAGAATCCCCACACCACAGCCATCTGTACTGTTGATAGGATTAATAGCAAGACTTATACACTAATGAAACTACAGGCACACTTTGACTTACATCTACAGTCTTACACATTTATTAAAAAGGCACAAAGAAGTAAAAAGGCTATCTTTGTAAAGCAATATGATAAAATTCTGGTTTTACCTTATTTTTATACAAACCACTGAGGACCAGAAATCTAGACAAAATGACAGGTGTAAAAAAAGCAACAAAAAGGGTTATAGGATAGCCCTGCGTAACTGTACAATTCTGTACAATTTCTTCCAAATGCAGATAACACCTTTTCTTTAAGTATTTTAGGCATACTTCTCCTGAATTCTGTTACCATGAGAGGGATCAAGGGGAGAGACTTTTGGGGTAGGTTTCTGTTTAACAGAAAATACTTGTAAGGGCTTTTAAAAAATGCATCTTTATAAACAAAAAATTCTTTTTCTTTTCAGTAGTTTTGTACTTCACAACCCTGTTTACTTGCATAATTCACTAACGTTGGTGAATGCTTATTTGAATGCATTCTCACAGCTAATGCCTCATTGCCAACCTGCTTAATGGATTCTTTTTTTTATTTTATGTAGGCACCTTGGTGTGTGTATACTATATATGGATATAAAACATAAAATTTTTATATGTAGCCTAACATTAGCCATTTAGTATCACACATTGATTTGTGTGAGTGTTGCCACTGGAGCACTCAGCATCTTTGATGGCATTATGGGAAATACTCCCAGGAAGATAACATTTCCCATCAAGTTTTGTATTAGCTGCCAATACTCTTAGATCATTTTTATAAGTAATAATGTAATTACCTTTTAATTGTAAATGCACATTTTTTTATGTTTCAATTCTGTTTATTAAGCCATAAATGGAACTAATTAGAAGTTCCATGCTACTGTAATATGATTGTTGTACCGAAGGCAAGTCCTGATCCCTAAAGTGATACAGTTCCTCACAGTAAAAGTCTGATTCCCTTACCCTTAGTTTATATTTTGTTCCCTCTAAATAACTCTTTAAATGAATCAAATATGTTATTATCCTTCTATTTGTAGAACATTAAGAACATTTGAGCCTATTTGGTAATTCCTTGGATATGAAGAAAAGTGTACATCCATAAGTTTTTTTTAATATATAATAGTTAAGTAGCTCTACATTTGAAGGTTGGAAATATTAGCCTGGGGTGGAATTACTACTATAACCTGGCTTAAGAGACATGCAGAAAGCAGAGTGTAATTCTCTGAGAATAGTTGAGCTTCTTTGTCACTTGAAAGAACTTTAAGGCCCACCAGTATTTTTGGCTTTTGAACTGCCTTTAATCATTCTATATTATCAAAATCGAAAACAATTAGAAGCAGTCCCTTCTTTTCACCTCATTTATTCTTAGAAAGTATGCCAGGGTATAGATTATATTTTTTCTCCTATGTTATGATTAGAAGATAAAGCCCTTATTAAGCAGTTAGTAGCAAATCACAGTTATGAGTAATAATAGTATGTTATCAAAAAAAGGTGTGATTTCTAAAATTCTGTAGGCAATTTGAAGAGAAAAATTAGGTCCATGTCAAAACCAGAGTTCCTTGTCATCTTACTGATGAGGAAGCTGAACCATAAAGCCATTATACTCATAGGTTGGAGGGCACAGGAAGAAAAAGACCACAGTAGTATGTTGCTTTCATCTAGATCTTTTGGTTGATAAGCAAAGTTTTTGCTATAAATTGAGTTCTTGGAATCCTTCAAGTTACTTAGCAGACTTCTTTTTTTTTTGAGACCAAGCCTCCTTCTGTCAACCATGCTGGAGTGCATTGGTCAGTTGTAACCCACTGCACCTTCCAACCTCTGAGCTCAAATGATCCTCTTACTTCAGTCTCCTGAGTAGCTGGGACTACAAGTGTGTACTACCATGCCCAGCTAGTTTTTTTTCTTTTTAATTGTTTTGTACAGGTTCTCGCTATATTGTCCAGGCTGTCCTCAAGTGATTCTGTCATCTCATCCTCTCAAAATGCTAGGATTATAGGCATGAGCTACTGCACCAGCTTTACATAGCTGACTTTTAATGATCATTTTTTTCTAAGAACAGCTTCAATTCTCTTTTTTAATAGAAAGTTTATGCTAATAATGAAAAGGGGTATCATCAATAATATCTTTTGTATATTCTTATTTTAGGAAAATCCTGAATTTGATTTACATTTTGAAAAAATATATAAATGGGTTGCCAGCAGCACTGCTGAAAAAAATGCATTTATTTCATGTATTTGGAAATTGAATCAGCGTTATCTTCGGAAGAAAATTGATTTCGTCAATGTTAGCTCACAGCTTTTGGAAGGTAAAGTTGGATAAAAATGTATATGTAAAATCTAGTGTATCTTTAATTGAATATATAATTTGACATTTAAAGTAATTAGAATACCAAATTACCTTATATTGTAAGGAAATGTAACAATTTTTTGTGGCTAAAATGATACTTGTTTATTGTAGACTATTAATACCTTAAATTAAATAAATAAAAACTTATAAACTTATTCCTCAGAGGATACACTGTTAACATTTCATTAGGTATTAATTTAGTGTTTTTATTATGCATATTTAAATAATTTAAGAAAGAAAGAAATTTACATTCTGTTTCCTAACATACTTTTTCATATAATATATTATGAACATTTTCATGCTATTAAATACTTACCCCAACATTATTTTTAATAACACTGTAGAATTCCATTATACCATAATTTACTTAATTTATCATTTTTGCTTAATTTCCCAATCTTTGCTTATTTTAAACAGCTCTGGGATGAATATTCTTATAGCAATATTTTAATGCAGAGTGCGGGTATAGTGGCTAAGAACACAGCTCTGGAATCAGCCTGCCTAAGTTAAAATCCTGGTTTTGGGACCTGCTGTCTGTAGGACTTTGTGTAGTTACTTAGTCTCTATATTTCAGTTTCCCTTATCTCAGAAATGGATGCAATAATATGTAGTAGCATCTACTTCACAGAGTTATGAGGATTAAATTCTTAATGTACAAATAATGATGAGAATAGTGTCAGGTATATAGTAGTGTTCAGTAAATAACAGCTATTATGTTATTAGAATAAAATTCTTAGATATGAAATTAAGATGATCGATGTACCTTTTGGAATGTTACTATGTGTTATTTGTGTTACAAGACAGAAACCCCACCAATAATTATCAAAAGTATACAACAAGATTCTATACTTTTAAAATTTTTTTTGGAAAGACATAAACATTGTAAGAAAATAGTTCTTATGCTTTATGGATGCAATTTGCAGTCTTTGCTGGCATGGGACTGAACAGAGTTCTTACTCCTCTTTATTGAGAAAAAAACTTAGATTTGTCCTAAGTTGTATATTAGCGTTTAAAAATAGAAGCGTCTATTCTGTCAGGATGAAATTGCCAATATTCAGCCATTTTAATTTAAAAAGTTGGCAATTTCAGATGCTTCAAAGTATTAACTTATTTAGTTACTTGCCTCTGTCATTTCTGTCTTGTTTTACTTACTCCTTTTTCAGTTTGACCATGGACCTTTCTCTCCTCAAATGTGGTCTTCTTTTCCAGCTCTTACTAGTTACTAAACCTGCTACTGGTTTTAGGCTTGATGCTGGAAACTGGCAGAGGCAAGTCACATCTGGCAGCCAGGCTGGACTTACATAGGAACCCCCAGGATTGCCAGCTCACCAAAATTGGTCCTTAGCATCTTGGCAATTGAGCTGTTGAAGCAATGAAATTCAAGAAAATGATGATAATTTTTTATACCTTGAATTGTGGTCTAATTTGGTTAAATGGCTTTTATTTTTTTACCATTTCAGAGTTGAACATTCTGATATGACAGTAATTCATAAGCTTGCTTTTCTGTTTTCAAATATTGTGTATTTCCAGATGTTATTTATTGATAACATTAGATGTATTTTTTACTAATATATTTTGTTAGGATAGTCATTTAGGAAAATATATACTCTACCTGGATCTACTTCATGAAGAAATATTACTAAAATCAGTAAGAAGAGTATTGCTGTTTTTGAGAATGAAGTATCTGAGGAAAAAATAGCATACAGTTTGTCAGGGCATTAAACAAAAGTGAAGACATGTTCATGTTTATAAACATTGACCCTAATAGAGATTAATTTTAATAATACTAAGAAGGGTCTTAAGAATCTCATTTTGAAAGTCACTTTTTATACATAATAACTATTGCATTGGTTTACTGTAGCTTAGGGAATAGCTTTATTAATGTCTGCAAACTTGTTTTAATGGGCCTTGAAATCATGGCCATTAATTGCCATTAAAAAAATGTTTCCACGATTTTGGGTGATGTTAGAAAATAAAAAATATCACCTCCATTAAAAGCTCAATAATCATCCAAGTAATATTTCAAATTATAAATGCTAGCAATGACAAATTTGGTAGTTTTTAATAGTGATAATTGAATGGTTGAGTTAAATAATTGGAACTTCTCAAATAATGTTTTTAAAGAGGACTTTGTTAGCAGTTAAAGGAGAGTAAAGTTTTTGTATGGCCTTTTCTTTTTTATTCTTTTACCTGTAGCTGTATTTTTAAAACTATCTTTGACTAGAATCCTTAAATGCCAGCTTGAATTGATACCTTGTGTGCTTTTTCACTTGACTCAACTTTGCCCTTTCTAACAGTGTTTGTGACTAATCTTTTGTGAGGGAGTGTCTGGGTAAAGCTTTTGGGCCTTGAGTAATGTAACCAGACTGAATGCATGAGTCACAACTGACCTAAAAATAACACCCAGGAAATGATTCCTTTTCCAGTTGTCTAAGGGTTGGTTAGTGTTGTTTCTTAAAAGATAGAAAATAGAAAGATAAATATATTTTTCATCACTATCAGAAAAAGAGAAAGAAATGAACACTGGAAACTTAGCTTTTTATGGATCTTCCCCCTTGGTAGTTGATTTTGATGTTATCTTTTGAACCTTAATTTAGCATAAAGTTCAGATGATATATGGGTAGTATTTTAAAGAGTTAAGCTTGTATACTTTTCTACCCAGCTAATACTCTTTGCTTACTTTCCTCTGCTTTTTTCATACCTTTTTACTCTCCAGAACTGCCTAAAGTTACAGAAGGTGCGTAACACCTTTTCTTGTTACTCTATTCCATGTGTTTTCATTAGTTGCCATTGTTATATACTGTTGGTTGCCTAGTTTACAAAATTATGTACAGGGACAAATATATTATTTACATCAAAGGATGTAAATAATATTATTTACATCAAAGGATGTTTCATGAGAGAGAAAATATTTCTGAAGTAATTATTGTGATTGTATTTGTTTATTTTAAATGTCTACTTGTGAAAGGACCTGTCCAGCCAGAATTATTTGGGCAATCCTTGTTACCTAGTACCCCCTAGTGGCTAGTAATTTCCGCAGTGCACAAAAGTGGACTTATTCAAAGGACAAGGAGCTCCGTGATACCTCTCTAAAGAACTTACGTTTCTATTCTGTAATCTGTCATTGCCTGTACTAAAAGTTTAGTCCTCTCCTTTTCTGTGATATTATCTAAATTTGTTATCATTAAGAGTAAATCCATTGTTGCTTCAAATTAGCTGGTTTTTGTTCTGGGACAAATGAATATATTTTAAGTTATGCTAAGTGTTAAGTATTTATTTTCTTATAAAACAATGAATATTAGTATTGAGAATTTATCGAAGTCATGTCCCAATAAGTCAATGAAGTCAGTAACCTTATTTAGAGTGGCTAAATGTCTTAATGATTTCTTTCATCTTATGTCTCTCAGCCTCAAGCTTTATATAAAATAGCCACATGTTAAGTGAATTCTCTGAAGAAAATGAAACATTTATCAGAAAGCACTTAAGATTTGATCTCCTGGTCTTCTGTTATGAAGCGTGGAAACTAAATTTTTATAATTTCAATCACCCATGTTGTTGCTCTTATATTAGAGTTACTAAGAGAGCATCTGTAGCTCATCCTTAGATATTTTATCGATACATATGAATTTTTTTTTTAATTAAGAAATGGAAAATTCAGTTATTATTTTCATTGTCCAAAGTAAATCGTGGATTGTAGATACATTTTTTTTCATTTTAATTAAAAGTTGTTTAAGAGAACAAAATACAACAAAAATGGATAGGATGAAAAGGTCAAAAAAATGTTACCTGGGAAAAAAAGGAAAGCAAATTGTTTTCATGTGCATTGAGTTCATAGTCATTGTTTTGTTAGAGCAGCACTGCCTCATGTAGGAAAAAGCAGTTAGGTTTGTTTCCACCTCTTTTTATGTTTTGTTTTTATATTTTAATTCAATTGTGTTTGGGGAATTATGATGAAAGCTTCTTTTAACACTTGTAAGTCAGTGTATTTGACTGCATGCTTTTTGTTTTTTAGGACTTTATTTCACTAACAGGACATTTATTATAAAAATAAGATTTTTTTTCTCATATATTTTGAATCATTCTTTCCCATTTTTCAGCCATTTAATATGACCTGTGCTTAAAACTGATCTTACCTAGCTATACGTACCATGTCTTCCTACTTTTTGACTATTGTATTTTGAATTTTTACCTCTTTAAGAATCTGTTCCAAGTGGAGAAAATCAGAGTGTGACAGGAGGTGATGAAGAATCAGTAGACGAATACCAAGAGTTAAATGCAAGAGAAGAGCAGGATATTGAAATAATGATGGAAGGCTGTGAATATGCAATCTCTAATGCTGAGGCCTTTGCAGAGAAATTGTCCAGAGAGCTGCAGGTGCTAGATGGGGTAAGACTTTATTGTAATCTATGAATTTGTGTTTTATAGAGTATTGATTTTAGTGCCTCAGCACTTAGGCCTTCATAAACAGCTCGTTGCTGTCTTTTATGTATAAGCACATTAGCAGCTGCTATCCATCTTGTTCTTGTTCAAAAAATAGAGACATTCCTATTAAGCTAGTAAAATGGAGGTTCTTGATAGGAAGTGATGGAAGTAGACAACCAGAAAACATTTGGGGGGTTGATGTTCTGTGCCTCTCAAACACCTCAGAATATATTGCTCAGTGCCAAAGAACAGCATTTTTATGATTTGGGAAAAACAAAAAATTGCGATGAATTAGAGAGAATGTCGGCTGAAGTAAGTGAATCATTTGTCAAAAGGGAGCAGGGTAAGTGAAAACAGGAGAGCCAGGGGAGAGATCTTTGACTTCTCCACTAAAGTGTTTTAGAATAGAGCCTTTTAACTTGCTTACAGTTTCTGAGTCTAATCTAAATGCAGACCACTACTTCTGTGAGGAAATCTAATACAAATCATTTGAGTTTTAAAAATTTTGTTTTGTTTTGTTTTTAAGAAAAGATAAGCATTTGGGAAATCCCTTAACGAATAAGGAACTTTTTTAAGACTTAAAAAGACCTGAATGGTGCAGAATTCGTGGAGTCTTAATTTAAGCCTATAGAGATTATGGATTATGTGCATAGTCCAAGTTTACAAGTTTACAAAATGACCTGGAGGCAAAGCCTGTAAGAGATTTCCAAGTGTCAAAATGAAAATTGTCCTGGGCAGATTCAAACCCCAGTTCTGTTACTTGTATGTATGTATGTATGTATGTATTTTTGAGGCAGAGTCTCTGTCACCCTGGGTAGAGTGCCATAGTGTCATAGCTCATAGCAACCTACAATTCTTGGGCTCAAGAGATCCTCTTGCATCAGTTTTTCATTTTTGGCACTGGCCTTGACCTTCCAAAGTGCTAGGATTACGTGTGAGCCATTGTGCCCCCGCCTGGCTAGTTCTGTTACTTTTTTTTTTTTTTTTTTTTTGGCCCAGGCTGGGTTTTAACCTGCCACCTCAGGCATATGGGGCCTGTGCCCTACCCTTTTGACTCACAGGCACCGCCCCCTAGTTCTGTTATTTTTAAGAGGTCTAAGTGGGTTCTGTGCCCGGCTGACTCTTAAAGTTGCATTATATTTGCATCTGAGTTACTGTGAATAATAGATAAAATAATGTGTGAAACCATGGTGTCAGTGATATTCTTTTAATTTCTTGTCCACTTTTTTTTTTTTTTTTTGAGACAGAGTTTTACTCTGTTGCTCTGGGATCATAGCTCACAGCAACCTCAAATTCTTGGGCCCAGCTGATCCTCCTTCCTCAGCCTCCCAAATAGCTGGGACTATGGTCACCCGTCACCATGCCCAGGTAGTTTTTCTATTTTTAGTAGAGACAGAGTCTCACTCTTGTTCAGGCTGATCTTGAACTCCTGAGCTCAGGTGATCCAGCCTCCTCAGCCTCCCAGAGTGCTGGGATTACGGGCATGAACCACCAAGCCCAGCATCCTGTGCATGCTTTTTTTTTTGCCGGGGCTGGGTTTGAACCCACCACCTCTGGCATATGGGGCTAGTGCCCTACTCCTTTGAGCCACAGGCACTGCTCCTTTTTTTTTTTTTTTTTTAGAGACAGAGTCTTACTTTGTTGTCCTCAGTGGAATGCCATGGCATCATAGCTCACAGCAACCTCTAGCTCTTGGGCTTAGGCGATTCTCTTGCCTCAGCCTCCTGAGTAGCTGGGACTACAGGTGCCCGCCGCAATGCCAGGCTTTTTCTTTTGTTGCAGTTTGGCTGGAGCTGGGTTCAAACCTGCCACCTGTATATGGGGCTGGTGCCATACTCACTGAGCCACAGGCACTGCCCATCTTGTGCATGCTTTTTTCTTCTTTTTTCTGTAGAGACAGAGTTTCACTTTGTTGCCCACAGTAGAGTGCCTTGGCATCATACAGCTCACAGCAACCTCCAGCTCTTGGGCTTAGGCGATTCTCTTGCCTCAGCCTCCCGAGTAGCTGGGGCTACAGGTGCCTGCCACAACGCTTGTGCATGCTTTTTAATCACACTTTGTTACTTACCATCTTAATGTGGCTTAGTGATTTATAGTTTCTGTTCTAATTAATATTGTATGTATGTTCCAAGTTGTCATACTTCTTTACAGTTTGATTTTGGATTGGTGGTTTCCTTATTTCAGGAAATTCAGAATCAATAGTCAGAAACATTTACAAAGTAGTGGTATTTGTTACTATTTTGCCTGGAAGAAACCCCCAAAGTTGCAGATGAAAGGGAAAAGGTAATAGAAGGAGCTATCTTTTGGCCACATGCTCTTTCACATCCTCTTATACTACAGTTACAGATTAGCTTCAGAGTGCTATACCACTGTAGTCAACACCCCCTTACAGTGTGGAGCAGTAGTGGTTGGGGCCTATTAGGAACTGAGCCTCAAAGCAAGGCAGGTGGGCAAGGGAGCAAAGGGAGCTGAGCTTTCTTTGTATTTCAGTGCTGTGTGTTTCTGGCATCCTGCACTGTTAGGAACCAGGCTGCCCAACTGGAGGTGAGCAGCAGGCACGGGAGCTAAGCTTCATCTGTCTGCTTTCTACTCCTTGGATCACCACCTGAGCTCACTTCTTATCAGATCAGGGGTGGCATTAGATTTCCATAGCCCCAAACCCTACTGTAAACTGTGCATGCACAGAATATGGGTTGTACGTTCCTTATGAGAATCTAATTGCCCTGCCCTCTGCATCCTCCCCCATCCATGGGAAAATTATCTTCCATGAAACTAGTCCCTGGGGCCAAAAAGGTTAGGGACTACCACCCAGATTCAAAGACTGGTATACCACTACTACCTTCTCAACTAAGGTATTACAGAAGTGATTGTGCTTTTAGTTAGGGTTTCACATAGATGTTAAAAAGTATAGAAAATTTCTGCAGATGGTAGAGTTGGAAGGTATCTTACAGACTGTGTGGCCTAATGCTCCTAAATTTGCAGGAGAATATGCCATTACTGATGTTCTATTCTGGGACAGAACTCTACTTGTGTAGTCTGTGGAGATATAAAATATGGAGGCAATTGTTCCATCGAGAAATACTGTTAAAAAGTGGAGAAACATAAACATATAGCGATGAACTAGTCACGTGCATGTGCATCAAAGAGATTTAGCAGCATTTCATCTTTATATTCTTTTACATATTTACATAACACGGGGTGTTTTCTTCTGTAATATTGTAGGCCAACATCCAGTCAATCATGGCCTCTGAAAAACAAGTGAACATCCTGATGAAATTGCTGGATGAGGCGCTAAAGGAAGTGGATCAGATTGAATTGAAGTTGACCAGTTACGAGGAAATGCTCCAAAGTGTGAAAGAACAAATGGATCAGATCTCTGAAAGCAACCATCTAATTCATCTTAGTAACACTAATACTGTAAAACTCCTATCTGAGCTAGAGTTCCTTGTGGTAAGTATAAATTACCACCACCACTGACAGAAAAACTAGTGACAATATATAAAACCCATTTGTAAACATTTCCTAATAGCAAGATTGAAAATAATTCCCAAGACCTAGTGATTGGATTGAGTAGCATCTGGTCTGTAAATTTCCCAGTATTACATGAGCAAACTGTGTATTTGCATATATTCCAGAACCACATGGTCTTAGCCAAAGGTCACCTGAATGCCCTTATGGATGCAGAACTTGCTTCTTCCAGAGGCATCGAGGCCTGCACCAGTGCTGCTGATGCCCTTCTGCAGTGCATGAATGTAGCTCTTCAACCAGGTATGTGTGTTGGAAATTATAACACTCCGACCCAAAATCTGAGACTAATTCTGTAGCTTGATATAAAGATTTTGACAAGAAATAAGTGAGACAAATGGTTTATGGGTATATTATTCGCTACTCAAATTTCACTGCCTTCCCAACTTAACAGTGAGAACTTTTTCACTTCAGTTCCTTCCGATTGACCATCATTGACTCTAGTTCACACTATGATCATTCTTTTGTACTGTCCACAGAACCTAGCAGAGAGCAGATGCTTTGGTTGGACAGCATAAGGTTTTCCTAAGCCATGGTTTCACAACTTGGGTTGCATTAGAATCACTTGGAGGGGTTGTCAGATTGCCCCCCACCCCCCCAGCCCAGCCCCACATTCTGTAGGTCTGAGTTTAAGTTTTAGAATCCACATTTCTAATAGTTCACAGGTGATGCTAAGGCAGTACTAGACTTTGAGAACCACTGTGCTTTACCATTTTATCTCCTGCTTCCTCTTTATAAACCAAATGAATAAGCCAGTGTGACTGAGTTCTTCAAAACTTTAGACATGGTTACTGTTTCATTAAACATAGAGGAATTCTTTGTATCCATTAAATCAGTCAAGAAATGTCATTCTGTTTCAGGCCATGACATGCTTTCAGCAGTCAAAAGCCAACAACTGTTTTTTGTTAGTTTGCGAGAGAATTTTGCCCGGAAACTGGCCAGTCACCTCAACAATGTTTTTGTTCAACAGGTAATTTTATTTTATTATTAAAACTGGCATGTTCCTATAGCTTACTTATATGTTACCTAAAACTTAAATTTCCGTAAAAAATTACTGTGTTTAATTAAGGTTGCAATAAATTCTTTCACACATTTATTTGATTTTAAGATTTTCAAGCTGGGCGTGATGGCTCACACTCGTAATTCTAGCACTCTGGAAGGACAAACTGGGTGGATTGCTTGAGCTCAGGAGTTCAAGACTATCCTAAGCAAGAGGGAGACCCCCTTCTCTACTAAAAGTAGAAAAACTAGACAGGCATGGTAGTGTATGCTTGTAGTCCCAGCTAGGAGTTTGGGAGGCTGAGGTGAGAGATCTCTTGAGCCCAGGAATTTGAGGTTACTGTGAGCTGTGACGCCAGGGTGAAAGAGTGAGACTCTGTCTCAGAAAAAATAATGATGATTTTCAAATATGTGTTTATGCTTATAGATGTACCTTGGGTCTTAGCTGCATCCATAAGTAGATAGTAGTTCCTTTAGGCTGAAACTCTCTGATTCTATAGATCAAATAAATAACTATGTATATTAATTGCATAAATTACTTAGACATTCTTATTTATAAAGGTAGGTCCAAACTTATTATATGTTAACTGTTGGACCTTTTTGGTTTTTCAGTATTTTGAGATGAGAATTAGGACTTGACTCAGTGTTTTAAATGTTTTATAAGCTCTATATACTTTTATACATAATATATATATGAGAAAATGACCATAGCTCAGTTAGTTCATTTAATATTCATGTAAATGCTTTGCCTACATTTTTATATGGAAAGAGATATTATAAATAAAGATGTGATAATAATAATAGTAAAAGTATCTTAGAGGGATTTGGATAGCGTTTTAGTATCTGGCGTAATGAAATAGGTGTCTGGTGTTTATCATCTCTTTTATTCCTTTCATTAGGGTTATGGAGTAAAAAAAATTGGGGGGAAATGTGACTTATCAAGAAATGATATCTGAAAACATTGGATTCTTACTTTGTTTTCACTTTGCAATATTCTGAAACAGTTGTATTTACTATATTTTATTTCCAATCAGTTTACTCAGGCCCTCCTTCAACTCTATAACAAGCCCTACTTTCTTTCGGTTCCTGTGAGTACATCAAATTTGGCTCAAGCTTCTCTAATTCCTTTTTTTTTTCTATAAAGTTTGCTAAACTTAATAGCAGAATAACTATAGATTATAACAGAACTTACCAATTTAAGCTACCTGTTAACCACATTCGTAGCAGTTTTTTAATGGCCTATAGTAGAGTTTATTTTGGTTAAAAAGGCATTTAATCTCATTCTGCTTGCCTTTCTTTCTGTAATTTTTTTCACTCACTTATTTACTCCTTCATTTAATTAGTAATCATTTATTTGCCAGGTGATTGAGGTACATACCAGACATTGACTTGAGATAAATGACAGGCTGATCTTACCTTAGTAACTCACAGTCTAGGGAAGGGAGTGTTGTGATAGTGGTACTGTGGGAGCATAAAGGAAGATTTCCTAACTAAAGCATGGGAGGAATCAGGGAAGATGCTCAATGTTTCAGTTGACCTGAACAGAGTTAAGAAAAAGCAAACTTTGGGGCTTGGCACCTGTGGCTCAAGTGGCTAAGGCACCAGCCACATACACCTAAGGTGGTGGGTTCCAATCCAGCCCGGGCCCGCCAAATAACAATGACGGCTGCAACCAAAAAATAGCCGGGTGTTGTGGCAGGCGCCTATGGTACCAGCTACTTGGGAGGCTGAGGCAGGAGACTCGCTTGAGCCCAGGAGTTGGAGGTTGCTGTGAGCTGTGATGCCACGGCACTCTACCCAGGGGGACAGCTTGAGGCTCTGTCTCAAAAAAAAAGAAAAAGCAAACTTTGAAGTCACATAGGAAATACAAATTTACGTTTTTCTTTTATTATTATTTCAGTAACATCTATTTCAAGACATTTCCTTAGTTTTTAAAAATGACACTGGACAATGATGTTATCCACATTTGTAGATATTGAAAATACTAGATAATAAACAATAGCCCTTTTTATACCATTAATCGTTTAACATGCAGTTATTTATTATTTTGCTTCTTTGCCTTATAAACTAATGGCTTTGTTTTGAAATGACTGCATCCCATTTCTGATAATATGTATTGTTCCATGTGAGTGATGCATGCTAGAAACATGAATGCTACAACAGCCCCTGGGACATGCTGAAGAATGGGAAGGGGATTTCCCCACATAAAAGAAGATGTTCTGTGTGTTGATTTCAGCGTATCAGGTCACCTAGGAAAAGAGTCCGAAAACATGGGTATTTCTATTCCTAGTTTAGGGATAAACTAGCTGGAAAAATTTCATTAACATTATGATATGGTTCTTTGTCAATCATGAAATTTTCATAGTTTGTCCCTCGTATACTCACTATCGTCCATATGTATGATAAGAAAAAGAAATGGCTCCTGCCCTTGAGATACTTGTATGAAGGGGTAAGACTAATGGATTTAAAGCTCTACAGCAGTGGTTCTCAACCTTCCTAATTCCGCAGCCTTTTAGTACAGTTTCTCATGGTTGTGGTGACCCCCACAACCCAAAAATAAAATTATTTTTGTTGCTACTTTGTAACTGTAATTTTGCTAATGTAAATATCTGATATGCAGGATGTATTTTCATTGTTATAAATTGAACATTATTAAAGCAGCGATTAATCACAAAAATAATATGTAATTATATATTGTGAAATATTTATTTCTAATTACAAATAAATGAAATTTTGTCTTGATGCATGGTATAGCATGGGTAACAGTGTTAATACAACACCAGTAAATTACATTGCTACATTTTGCCACAGTATGTGTAAAAGGGCAATGTCAGTGGGAAGGTTGAGATTACTTCTTTCTCACCAGATCAGAAATTCTCAGGTCAGTCTTTGCAAGAGCACAGCAAAGATCATCTTCCACAAGTCTACTTGTATATTTAGACTTGATAACCAACAAGTTGGAAAACCCTGTTTCACAAAGATATGTTGTTGGAAATGGAAGAAGAAGGCTCAACACAGTCCCAGACAAAACAGGATATGACTGCAAACACTTCATCCAGAATTTTCTAACTGGCATTGGAGAGAAATCAGTTCTTGCTGCTTCGCTGTTAATAAGTTCAGTGAACTTCTCTTGAGCTGTCTCAGGAACATCTTCAGCTTTGACTGTGAATGGGCTTCTGGCAAGTGCAAATGGGGTGTCAGGTAGATTTGGAAAGTACGATGAAATTTCGTCTGCAAGCATGTGCAAGTGTTCTTTCACAGAAACTATCATTGTAATCCTTTTGTCTGGTTCAATGTCATGTTTCTTAAAGAAAGCAGATAAGGTAGGCAACATGTAAATTTTATTTTCATCCAATTTTTTTTGCCAAAGCTGAAGTTTCATTTGGAATGATTAGATCTTTTCAGACAAATCGAGGCATGTTGCATTTGGTCCTTGCAGTGATAAATTTAACTCATTCAAGATGGCAAAGATGTCAACCAAGTAAGCTATTTTCTGCAGTTCACTTTTATTGCTGAAAATTGCTTCGAACTGCAGTCTTGCTTTCTAATTAAAAAACAATTTGAGTTCATCACGAAGCTCAAAAACACGTTTTAAAACTTTTCCTCGCGACAGCCATCTCACTTCAGTGTGAAATAGCAGAGTATTGTTTGGTGCATCCAACTCCTTGCACAGTGAAAACAGTCGGCTGTTTAAAGGGCTCACCTTTACAAAATTGACAGAACTTTTTTTCATTAACTTCTTGTAACATTTGTGGCAGTGTCTTTGTTGCTAATATTTGCTGATGAATCCTACAGTGAGTTCTGATGACTTTTGGTGACTCATTCAGTACCAAAAGTTGAAATCCAGATCAACATCCTAGCATAGCTGGATCACCATCTGCAAACACCACAAACCTTTTCCCAAGAGGTCTTATGGTCTTTCAGAAATGAACCAACATGTCAAATAATATCACTTGCAGTATTTGTTGTTTCAAGAGGTTTGCGAAAAAGAAACTCATCTTTAAAGTCGCCACCATTAATATACCTCATGCAAACCAGTAACTGAACAGTTTGCAACGTCTGTAAATTCATCAAGCTGTATACTAAATATTGGAAGTGGAGCAGATTTAATTTCCTGGATTACCTGATCAAGAATATCAGCAGACATGTCATCTATTCTTCTGTGGACAGTGTTGTTAGATAAGGAAATAGCACTCAATTTTGTAACAGATTTGTCTCCGATCATAACTCAATGTCTTTGGCCGCTGGCAACAGTAAATCCTCAGCAATAGTGTGAGGTTTCATAGCTCTGGCGATTCCCAGGGCCACCAAATGTGAAGTTTCAGCGGCTGCTACGTTTTGTTTGTTTGTAGTACTTGCCACCAGTGTCCAGTCTGGCGTCTGGCTTTCTTGAGTCCATCAGCTTTGCTTCTAAAATAGTTGGTGTCCTTGCCAGCAAAGCTCAATGCTTGCTATCAAAATGGCGTTTTAGTTTGTTCAGCTTCACAGATTTGACTGATAGAACTTCACAATAAATAACACATTACAGTTTCTCAATTCCTGCTGTAATTACTGAGATAAAACCATACTGTAAAAAGTCCTCATTATATTTTTGGGTTTTTTTTAGAGAAAGAGTCTCACTTTATCACCCTCAGTAGAGGGCGCATCACAGCTCACACCAACCTCCAACTCCTGCGCTTAGGTGATTCTCTTGCCTTAGCCTCCGAGTAGCTGGGACTACAGGTGCCTGCCACAATGCCTGGCTATTTTTCTGTTGCAGTTTGCTTGGGGCCAGGTTTACCCTGCCCACCGAGTCACAGGCACCACCCTATTTTCTTAACTTCTTCTCTACAGGATCCATTGTCATGGGATGGTTTGCTAATGAAAATAATATATAACAATAGCTTTAATAACACAAAAGATGATCCATGGCATAGTTCACTCAGTACAATTCATTGAAGTTTCTTGTGATTTATAATTCTCTGTGTTGTTTTTTTACATACCTGTTACTATTATAAGGGGTTTGATTATAAGGGATTGATTCACATCAATCACAGCTGAATATAAAAAGACAGATCTGCATCCAGATTAAGTTCCCATGGTACAGATATATATTTTTTTTACAGTAGTTGATGATTTTAGAGTACATGATTTTACATTTACCCACTAATTATAATTCATGAAGTGTCATTTTACCTCCGGTACTGCTGCTTTTAACACAGGAGCTGCTTTTAACACAGTAGCTGCTTTCAACACAGTAGCTGCTCTCTCCATATGTATGACTGGGCTGCATTAGTGCATTATGGCGCCAACCCTGTCACATAGACCTGTATTTGTATGGGGTGTATGTGATGGGGTTGGTGCAATGATGTCATTACGCTGGGTACTTGTCCATATGTGGGCGTATCTGCAGGTGGGCAGACTGTCTGGAGACAGAGGAGCAGTGTTTTGGTTCCTAAGACCATCAGAAATATGTGTTAGGCAGCCCCTGTGAAAAGGTTGTTTGACTCTCAAAGAGGCTGTGACCACAGGTTGAGAACTGCTGCTCTACAGCAAGGTGTACAATATAGTTGCTGGTTATATTATGGATTATAAGTGAGTTTCAAAACTGAATTTACTGAAAGTTTCAGGAGTCAAAATCGCAGATAATGTAGGATTGGAACAGAGTTCATGTGGTACAGTTTATATCAAGTGTATAGTTATTAGAACATTTATAAATATTGTTTGGAAGAATCTAGTGAAAATAATCTCTTGATTATAACATAGCAGTAATTTAAGAGCATTGATTACCAGTGGAGACTCACCTATTCACCAGTATTTTCTTTTACTAAAATAAAAAGAAATACTGTGTCTACTTTCACTATCTTTTTATCTTAAAAATGACACTTTGGCACTAAAAGAATAGGAAGAACTTACTTTCAGACGTTAAAAATTAATAAATTTACCTCCTTGAGAAACTCACTCCCTTCATTTTATTTTTTTATATTGCCGTAAGCCAGTAAGAAAAATAAACAACAGAACAAAAACTTGGCATTTGGAAGTCACTGATCCAGAGTGTGCTATCTATATGCAACTTTCATAGCTATACTTACAGTGAAATCGAAATGCATTTTTATGTAATACTTCTTACTGTAGTAGTATATGAGAGTAATGTTTTTAACAGGTGGCTAGCTTCTTTTCGATCTTTTAAATCTCATACACTCAGCTTCTATTGAAATTACTCTTACTCATAATGTTTACATTCACTAGATTTTTGTTTTTCTAGAAGGAGAAATCTGGCCAGTTACACTAATTAGGATTATCATATTGAAAGCGGACAGTTAAATTAAAGCTAATAAAATTCAGGAATATTTGCATAAAGAATATGTGCTTTAGGCTTGGTGCCTGTGGCTCAAGCGGCTAAGGCGCCAGCCACATACACCTGAGCTGGCGGGTTCGAATCCAGCCCAGGCCCGCCAAACAACAATGACGGCCGCAACCAAAAAATAGCTGGGTGTTGTGGTGGGTGCCTGCAGTCCCAGCTACTTGGGAGGCAGAGGCAGGAGACTCGCTTGAGCCCAGGAGTTGGAGGTTGCTGTGAGCTGTGATACCATAGCATTCTACCCAGGGCGACAGCTTGAGGCTCTGTTTCAAAAAAAAAAAAAAGAATATGTGCTTTTGAGAACTCTTGTGGTTGTTTTATGAAAGATGTGTTTTGAAAAGGATGCCTTCTGTGCACCCCCTTCTTTTTGTTCTACATCTTACAATTCTTTACTTTTGCCTTCAGCAATGTGATGAGATGATTATGCAAATAACTTAGGGAAAATGAAAATGAGCTAACATGCACTGAACTGAAAGTACAACTAGGAAAAGACTGAAGTTGTGGAATTTTTTGTTATAAATTTAAGTTTGGAAATTTTTTTCAACATTATTTATGTAAAGATCGTAAGTAAAATAAAACCTATGTAGTAGACCATTCATACTCAGTTCATTTTACAAAAATTATTTCCTTATTCACATGTCACATTTTCCTCAACACAGATTGATGGTCTCTGGTTAAAAACTGAGAAAGAATTAGAATTAAGATCTGTTTTCATGACGTTTTTTGGAACTTTGTTCAGAGTTTTTTTTTCTTTAAGAAAACAAAAATAAACATGTAATAACACAGAAGGAAAGAGTTCACAAATCTTGAAAATTTATTCAAAATTTGACCCAGACTATTTGTGTTAGAAAGTCAGTATAGCAAAGCACTTAAAAGTATGGAGGCTGGACCTAAACTTTTTGGGTTCCAAGTCCTGACCCAGCCACCGCCTACCTGGGTTGCCCTGAACAAGTTAATTAACCTATGTGTGCCACCTTTATCTAAGTAACGGGGGTGATTAAAGTATCTACACCATTAATCTTGTTACAAAGATTAATGTGTTTCTAAGTATTCAGCAGTTATAATAGTGCTTGGCTATAGTAAAGTGTTCAATGTTGTCTAATTTTATTATAAATTCTAATACTGTATGGTAGTGAAAATTTATAATTTGCCAGATTTTTACAGAATGTGCTTATATTTATTGGGAAAAAACTATATAATTTATAAAATATATTCATAATAGAATTTTACCATGTTTTAAATGAGAGAAGTGCTTTGCAAGGTTATTGCAAAATTAGAATTTATATATACAGACGGTACCCAGTCTTTTCCTTTCTTAGAATCATATTTTAAGAAAGGAAAAGACTGTATTAAAATTTTAATACTCAATATATACCAATAACAAAAGATGATTGCAGAAGTTAAATGTGACTTAATGTATTACAGTATTAATTTTATTCAATAAGAAACTTTAAACAATCTCTTAATTTTTAAAATGTATAAAGAATAAAATTTTTATACATTGTAGAGTTATAGAAAAAATAGCTTTTATTTTATTGATTGAATTAAACAATTTAATTATTTAACTTTCTCCATTTCCTATAGTTATTTTAAAACCATTTCCTCTAATTTTTTTTTCTTTTGGAGACAGAATCTGACTCTTTTGATGGGGTTAGAATACAGTGGCATTATCATATCTCACTGTAAACTCAAACTCTTGGGCTCAGCGATCCTCCTGCCTCAGCCTCTACAGTAGCTGGAACTATAGACATGTGCACATGTTCTACCATGCCTGGCTAATTTTTCTGTATTTTTGCAGAGACAAAATATATTACTCATGCTGGTCTCAAACTCCTGGCCTCTCACCTTAGCTTCCCAAAGTGCTAGGGTTTTAGGCATGAACCACCGTGCCAGGCCATTTTTCTCTAAAATTAAGTCTTTTTTTTGTTAATACCAATAGCACTTAATCTACTTTATAAGTAATGCTTTGTAGATAATGATATTCTTTATATTAGAAGTGAATTTTTCAATTAATAATAATCATAAAATGCTGTTTTCATAAGAAAGCTTAAATAGTAATATGTGAAAGCTTTGTAGCCTAAATCCTCTATAAATGCTAATAATATAATTCTTCTATTTTCAGTAGAAGAGAAATTTTTTTGTTTTTGAGACAGAGTCTCACTGTGTCACCCTTGATAGAGTGTGGTGGCATCACAGCTCACAGCAACGTCAAACTCTTGGGCTTAAATGATTCTCTTGCCTCAGCCTCCCAAGTAGCTGGGACTATAGGCACCTGCCACAATGCCTGGCTGTTTTTTTGTTGCAGTTGTCATTGTTGTTTAGCAGGCTGGAGCCAGGTTCAAACCCACCAGCCTCAGTGTATGTGGCTGGCGCCACTGTGGTATTGGTGCCGAGCTTAGAAGAGAAATTTTTAATGATTGATACCTTGCACTAAAGTAAATAATACATGTACCTTAGCATGTAATAGTCTGAATAAACAGTTGTAGGAGAGCATAAACAATAATTATGTTGAGTCATTTAGAAAAGTTGAGGAAGTTATCATTAAGCCAAAGTTTTGATTAATGATACATTGTTATTAATGAAAACAAAATATTTGGAAAGCATTTATAAGATATAATAAGCCTGTCAAATATTCTTCCCCTTTAATCAGTGTGATTAATTAAGATATACCATTTGGAGACATTAGTAGACCTAAAATAATACTATGTATATCTAGCATCTAATACATGCAGTTTTATAGGATCTTTTTTTTTCTTTTGATATCGTGCAAGGAAAAAAGATATCTGTGGATCTTGATCATTCATTCTTATGATGTGGCAGTTAAAAACATGTCTGTAATATGTAATATAATGCTTATATTGTTCTTTGCCAGTAATACCTGGATAATGGTAATACCTGTACGTTTTATGTAATACTAATTTTGTTCATTTTCATTGTTAGCCTTTACAGAAAAGTTTGGGTGCCTAGGTATTCTGTTACATAGAATTGTTCCATTTTCCAACACTGTTGCTCTTAGCCCTCACTGATTCTGTTGGAAGATGTGATTGTTTTATATTCATTTAGCCATCAAGAAAAGAACACACAGGTCCATTCTCCCTTACTCCAGAACTGTTGGAGTTGGTTGTATTTTTAGACTGTTTTGCATTTTAAAAAAGCAATACAGTGTATATACTATATGTTATATAATCATTCCAATCAAGCATATAATGTTTTTATAGTAAAAAATATGAATAGTCACTCTAAACACTATAAATAGTGTCAGGTCAAGGTCAAGTTTTACCATCAAAACTGTTTAGGTACCAAGCTTAAACTGAATTTTCAGAGCTTTTTGGATTTTAGAACTACAGGAAGGGATTATGAATCTGTGTACGTAAAATGCCTTGTTTATAACATCTGTGATAGCTGTGAACCCCTGTTGTGTCCATATTATGGTTCTTGTTACTTTGAATTGGTCAGTCCAGGTTTCTGATACTTTCCTGCCATCTCTAGTTCCATTTCCCAAGTTAACCTAAGTAGATATCAGTAAGATGAATCTGAAAAGTATAGTTTATTTTAT
Organism: Otolemur garnettii; assembly: GCF_000181295.1. Classification (NCBI taxonomy): domain Eukaryota; kingdom Metazoa; phylum Chordata; class Mammalia; order Primates; family Galagidae; genus Otolemur; species Otolemur garnettii. The sequence goes on from NW_003852478.1 coordinate 8,751,474, forward strand.
ACCATTTTATACATAATTTCCGTGTAGTGGATCCTTCCTTTTTCTTTTATTTCCATTTTAAATTGGGGCTATAATCTCTCATGAAGGAAATTTTCCAACAGATTGCTTTGAAACTTTAATAAAGAAGAGACTCAGATAATGATAGAAATTTTAGTATCTAGTATTTCTTATACTTACATCTTTCTTGCTTTAAAGGTACTTCTTAATTATTAGGAACTATTTATTTGTCTAGGCCAGAAATTTTTCTTCCTGAATACACTGTATTTAAAAGAGATTAAAAAAAAATAACCACTAAGTTCTTACTTTGTATATACAGCAAAGCACATAAATTAGATGAAAGAAATCTCTTTTAAAGTAAAATAATTTATTTTGATTCAAGCACCAGAGATAGGAAAAAATAATAATAATTTAAAAAAATAATTAAAAAAAAAATTTAAATTCTTTAAATTCAGGAAACTTATCTGAATTTAAAGAATTCAGTTATTTACCTGCCTCAGGAAATGAGGCAACCAACCCCCAGACTCTATCAGTCTGTTATTTTATTTTAGAGTTTACACAAAATGCTAACAAATAACTTCTGACCATAAAGGCAAATTAGATTGAGAATTGTTTCAAATAAATTGGTATTGCTTTGCCCTTTGCTTGTTTTGGGAAATTATATTTTCAAGGTTAACCTATTCCTTAATCCTTCAACACCCTGTCTTTTTGATACTAGCTTTGAGTCCCATGGCCATTGACCAAGTAGCCAAGAAAAACTAGATTGTTGCAAAAGAAAAACGGAAAGATTTTTTTGTATATGCTAATAACTAGTAGGCAATTACAATTTTTGAGTCTGGTTAAAATGATTTCATTTGACAGTTTTTAAAAAGAAAACAGAATTGAGACACAGGTGAGCAAGGTTCCAATTCTAGCTTTCTTCCTACGTGGCTCGAGCAAATTGCTTAAACCTTTGAGCCTCAATTTCTTCTAGAAAACAGTGTTACTGGATCAGATGATTTACCAAGTCTGTATTTTTTAAAGCTAAGGTCAAGATACATCATCTAAGGCTGTTTGTTAACTTAATAACTCAAATAAAAGTTTTATTAAAGTTAAAAAACAAAATCATTAATATTTATTTAACAAATTGCTTTAATGGAAAAATTTAAATTGCAGTAGAATCTCCACAGTTGACCACCTCCATAAGTTGACCTAATTCTCACAGACCAGACATGCCCCCCACACATTGGCCACCTCCGTGTGACTGGTTTGTGACAGCCCCTTGGGTGGCCAACTTACAGAGGTTCTACCATAGTTTGATTAAAGATTGTCCTGGAAAGCCTGATATAGCCATTGGTGGTCCTTTAGAGCTCTAAAATACTATATTCTACATTTTTTAACTGTTTTAAATATTGTAGGTGCTAGTGGGAATACTGTAAATATAGACCATTTGTTTTGAATAACTTCCTTAATTTGGTGTGTTTATTAATTTAGTCTGTATCAAGAAGTTCATTTACTCAGTAATGATGTGGTATGAAGGAAACAACCTTTATTAAACCGTTCGTTCTCAACTCCTTTAGAAGATGGAATGAATAGTTGGTTTATCAGAGTGCCATTTGTATGTGCTTATGGTATTTCATGGTGGCAGTTTTCAGTTGGTATGCACAGGATAATAGAGTAGATAGGTAAGTATTTTTTATTTTTCTATGTTCTGCCATTGCTTAGAATTTTCAATTGTAGCAATGTTTCTTTGTACTTGTTAATGATATTTATGTATTTATTTACACTCACTTTAGGGTCATGATCAGAGTTCAACTCTTGCTCAACATTCTGTTGAACTTTCTCTACCCAATCATCATCCATTTCATAGAGATTTGCTCCGCTATGCCAAGCTGATGGAGTGGCTAAAAAGTACAGACTATGGGAAATACGAAGGACTAACAAAGGTGTGGATTTGATGCCAGTTGTACTCACTGTGTATAAAGTGTAATCTTTTCGAATCAAAATGTCATTGGTGGGAAAGTTGGTGGGGTCATTGTATTTAGTTCTTCGAGTTTGAAATACTATATTATGTTTTTTTGCAAAACAGAAAACAGTTGAATTTCTTAGTGCTCATTAACCAAGGATAACATTTATTTATTTACTTAGACAAAGAAAATCTAAATTTTCAACATCAATATGAAGTAGTATTTAAACTATTCTGTAGCCTAAGGCATCATTCAGTTTAGTTAAACACTCTGATTATTTCCTGAATTTCTTTGTGTACAGTGTAGAAACTAGGAAATGTGAAGATGTATGAGTTGAGGTATCTGACCTGTAAGAATCTATAATCTGTTTTCATAGCCATTGTAGCAGAAATTCATAGGGACATTACTTTTCTGGTGTTTATGTGGTGACCTTGAGTTTAGGAATTGGACATCATATCCCTTTTTAAAAAATACAGGAGAGGCTCTGTAAGTTGGCCATCCAGGGAACTGTAACAAACTGATCAACATACATAGTTGACCAGCCGAAGGAACTGGGCCTACTTTCCTGATATATACATGTGGTGAATGCCCAGTCTATAAGAATTAGGTCAACTTTAGATGGTGATCGATGTAGGGAGGTGGTCAGCTATAGAGGTTCCACTGTAGAGCTAAAAAATTGCCACCTCCCTAAAATAGCTAAATAAAATATATAAATAGTTAATAGTTACTATACATAGTCCTGACTGAAAGAATAGTTTAACTAAAATTCTGAAATTCCATGAGAAACATTTGAAAAATCTTTTATCTGTAAGTTTTTATGAATTTGGAGCTTAAAAATAAGAAATCTTAGTGCATAAGTTATGTTAATAATTCACAATAATTACATGAACAGTGTGGCCCTAAAAGATGTTCTGGAATATGAAAAGTGCAATATGCTCTGTCTCTATGAAATGAGAAAATTAGGATTGCTGATGTAAAAGCACCTTCTGTCTATCTAGTATCTTGGACTGGGTTAGATGGAGATTTATGAGAAGTGTGATAGAAAGAGGCAAATTGAAAAAAAAATTATTTTTTTAAATTCATGCCTTCTGTGGCTATCTAAAAGGAAAAAAAAATTAAAAGGAAGGGACAAATTGTATATTTTTATAAATTCACTGATGTCAGCATATTTAACAGTAGAACATGTTTATGTATCTGCCTTCCTGTGTTTTCTCTTTGAAGTGCCTTTGCTCATTTAAAAGTAAAATCTGGCTTCCTCTACTTCTAAACTGAGGTCATTAGAAAAGGGACATAAAACTTAGTAAAGTAAATAATATTAAAAATTATAATTAAAAAAATACTTTTAAAAAATTTAACTCCTAAGGTATTTACATACATCTTATTTGGCTAGCTATTTTAGATAAGATTATTTTTGTTCCTCAGAATTAGCTTATTAAGTGTTATGCAGTTCTGTTATATTTTGTCTCATTTTTATTAAGCATAATTTTGATTTAGAGATGTCTTAAGGAAAAATATTTATATTACTGAAATTCTTTGCCCTTTAGAGTTTTAGGAGGATTAATATTTTGAATAATTAATTGTAAATTATATCTCCTTAAGAGCTTTGTGCCAATAGTGCTTTGTCCCCAATGAATATTCAAATAATAATCAATAATCTTTTGCCTAATTGTGTTATCAGTGTTATTGGCCTATCTTTATGTATAATGCAGTATTCGTAAATGTAATGTAAAGAAACAAGATTCTAGACAACCTGGTTACAATTTGTGGAATTATTCTTTGCTCACAGTATATTTTTGATGAGTGAGACTTTTCAATGAAATGGACTATTTCTTAGGACTCTTATTTGAGCTTTTGATAGTAATGTATTTTTACCTCAGAACCTAATTTGGTTGCTGCAGTGTTTTAAAGAGAGGAATTTCATAAAAAAAAAAAGAAGAAGGAAGAAAGGGATAAAAGAAGAAAGAAGGAAACAGACAAACCAGTCTGTTTCAGTAAGAAATACTTAAGTGCAATTAGCTATTTGTACTTGGTTGGGTGTACTCACATTTTTTGGCAGGAACAGGAAAAGTCTGTTTCAGATTCTTCAGAATAATAATTACTAGCACGATCCCCACCTATGCTTAGGCTGAATGTAAGCAAAACCCTGACTTTTGCTGTTCATAATTGGAGCCTGTGGAAAAAGAGAGGTAGCTCAACTGCTCAGATTCCTTCTTCCATAGTCTCTATCTGTGTCTCTGGGTCATACATGTCGGGTAGTAAGTAGACATGGTCCATCCTGCTTAGGTAGGAAATGAGCTTTCCTCTTCTAATAATCTCCTGAGATTGATAGTCACTCTCAACCTGAGTTGCACCTTTGTAGAATTTGTCTTACTGTGTGAGGAAAAAGTAAAACATTGAAGTCTCTGAAGACCCTATACTCAGCACAAATTTGAACTGAAAAGACTGCTAGGCTAACAGTATTTGAACTCAAGATAGTTAATTATTAAGTTAGGCGCTATATACAAGCTGCTAAGAGGAATCTGTATTTGTTAAGTTAATGAGCCTACTCAGTCATACCTATCTGTGGCCTTTTCCATCAGTGAGTTCTGTTGAGTACCAGAAAAAAATTGTGTCTTGTCATTTGAGTCCCATTGAGAGAGTGAGACAAGCCTGATGATATAGGAATTTTAAGGTATATTTTAATGTATATTTGCTTTTAAAGTTATGCAAAGATTGTGGGAAAGAATTGCCCATTTAACTTAAGTTTTCTTACAGAGAATATGTGGGACATCTATATGTCCTACACATTAAAAAAGAGCAGGATCTACATTATGCTTAGTCAAAATATGATTTTATAAGGATATAAAATAATCTAAGAAAATCAGTGATGAATATGAGTCAGTGTACAAATATTTACCTAATGTACCTTTTGAAAGGTACACCTGATCTCTTAAAGGTAAACCTGTTCTAAAAGCAGGTATGTTAACTTGAAATAATAAAAGCAGTTGAAGTTTAGATTCCATGATAAATTTAAAAGAATAGCTAGGTACAAGTTTTCTGCTGTGAATTTATTTAAATTCAGTCAAACTCTTGTGTTTGGTATTTAACGTAGGACTCAGAAAAACAAATGGTCTTCCACTGTTGAAGAATCCTGCCTGAGAGTCTAAGATATTTTTATGTGAGAATAAGCAGATACAATGAAGAAATGGGTTTATATGCTAATTAATGAATGTTTTTATTTAAGCAAGAATTAATCAGGTATGTTAAGAAAATAAATGATTTAATTATGAGAACTGTGAGAGTACTAATTAAACTCTTACAGAAAATAACCTATTTGAGGATAATATCATAAGCTGACAAAGACTCAGTGAAACAAGATGTTCTCCTTCATTGCCACTGATGTTTTTTATTATTGGTAGAAATCCATTTTTAAAGCAACAGGTGAAATGAAAAAATAGTTGTAAAGATTCCTGTACTCTTTCTAACCCCATAATTCTACCCTGAAGAAATTATTCCAAGGAAACTAAGTCATTGGAGGTGAAATCTTACTATAACCTTATCTATCTTAGCAAAACATTGAAAGCACTTCTGTGTCCTATATTAGGGATCTGGCTTACCAAATATGGTATCCCAACAAAATGAAATACTGTGCTGTCATTACAGGGTGATACTGGAGAAATGTATTCGTACTGATTCAGATATCCTATATAGAATGATTGTAATGATAATTGAAATATACACAAGGTAATACAGAAAAGTGAACTTATAAATATGATTATGTTTGATTTCGTGTTTTTATCAATTGTTAATGTTACGATGCATATTCACTTTTTTAAATAAGAAAATAGACTACTTATATTCTATGAAATGCATCAAAGTTTTGGATCACAAAATTTAAAATAAGCAAGAAGGATTTGGGGAGAGTGAAAAAATGGAAATTGTTATAAGTGTTTATTAAAAAAGATGTGTGTTACTTTTATTTTAAGAATTATATGGATTATTTATCCCGATTATATGAAAGAGAAATCAAAGATTTCTTTGAAGTTGTGAAGATCAAGATGACTGGCACCACTAAAGAAAGCAAGAAGTTTGGTAAGCTTAGGCGTGTCCATTCACTGTCTTCCTATTAAAAATGATTTTACTTATGACAGAAAATTCTAAGACTTTAGAGTTAAGAAGATACAGGTACAAAATTAACAAAATTGAAAGTCTGATATATTGGCTTGATTTATAGCTGTTTTAAAGAACTAGTATGTATATCTGTAAATATGGTTTTCATTAATTAAAACACAACAGTATGTGAATATGACAGCAGTTGTGTATTCATGCTATAATAGAAACACATATATATTCACAAGAAAGGCAATTGGTGAGAAAACAAAGAGCAGCACAGTGGGGTGAGGAAGAGCAGTACAGTAGAGCTGCCATCCTCAAACTACGGTCAGCGGGCCACATGCGGCCCACAGAGGACATTTATCCGGCCCGCCAGGGATTTTTGCCGCTGCTACCTGTCCTGCTTACAGCCAACTAGTCCTGGGGCCCACAGTCCAGCCCTCCAGTGGTCTGAGGGACAGTGAACTGGCTTGCTGTTTAAAAAGTTTGAGGACCCTTGCAGTAGAGTAAGGAAGAGCTGTGGAGTGGAGTAAGGAAGAAGAGCACAGTGGAGTTGAGTAAGGAGGAGTAGTGGAGTGGAGTAAGGAAGAGGAGCACAGTAGGAAGAACAGCGCAGTGGAGTAAGGGAGACCAGTAGAGTAGAGTAAGGAAGAGCAGTGGAGTGGAGTAAGGAAGAGCAGCGCAGTAGAGTAAGGAGGAGCAGCACAGTAGAGTAAGGAAGAGCAGTGGAGTGGAGTAAGGAAGAGCAGTACAGTAGAGTAAGGAAGAGCAGCACAGTAGAGTAAG
>NW_003852478.1:8758756-8790067 GCF_000181295.1 Otolemur garnettii
AGTGGAGTAAGGAAGAGCAGTGCAGTAGAGTAAGGAAGAGCAGCGGAGTGGAGTAAGGAAGAGCAGCACAGTAGAGTAGGGAAGAGCAGCGGAGTGGAGTAAGGAAGAGCAGTGCAGTAGAGTAAGGAAGAGCAGCAGAGTGGAGTAAGGAAGAGCAGTGGAGTGGAGTAAGGAAGAGCAGCGCAGTAGAGTAAGGAAGAGTGGAGTGGAGTAAGGAAGAGCAGCGGAGTGGAGTAAGGAAGAGTGGAGTGGAGTAAGGAAGAGCAGCACAGTAGGAAGAGCAGCACAGTAGAGTAAGGAAGAACAGTGGAGTGGAGTAAGGAAGAGCAGCGGAGTGGAGTAAGGAAGAACAGCGGAGTGGAGTAAGGAAGAGCAGCACAGTAGAGTAGGGAAGAGCAGCACAGTAGAGTAAGGAAGAGCAGCGGAGTGGAGTAAGGAAGAGTGGAGTGGAGTAAGGAAGAGCAGCACAGTAGGAAGAGCAGCCCAGTGGAGTAAGGAAGAGCAGCGCAGTAGGAAGAGCAGCCTAGTGGAGTAAGGAAGAGCAGCACAGTAGGAAGAGCAGCCCAGTGGAGTAAGGAAGAGCAGCACAGTAGAGTAAGGAAGAGCAGCACAGTAGAGTAGGGAAGAGCAGTGGAGTGGAGTAAGGAAGAGCAGCAGAGTGGAGTAAGGAAGAGCAGCACAGTAGGAAGAGCAGCCCAATGGAGTAAGGAAGAGCAGCGCAGTAGAGTAAGGAAGAACAGTGGAGTGGAGTAAGGAAGAGCAGCACAATAGAGTATCAGACTGAGAGACACACTTGAGGTTCAGTTTCTGGTTTTCCTGAAAGACCTTTTATAACATTTGGGGGCAAGTCATTGATCTCTTAAGTCATTGCTGTCCATAGAGAAATGAAAGTGATTCCTGGCTTCTTACTTCTCACAGGCTATTCTGAATCAAAAAGCAAGTTTGTTTCCTCTTCTGCCAAGGAGCTATAAAACTGTCACCAAAATTTCTCCTGTGATTATAACTTTTCTAAAGAGATATTCTTGAAGAATGTTACATTTGGTTGCTTTTAAATATTTTAAGTGGGCAGTAACAAAGAATAGCCAGTGAGAGTATCAAGTTATGAGGAAGGTGATTTGCCGAGGCCACATTCTGCTCTTGCATGTACCCGTCTCTGAAAGTTCCTTTTGGATGGAGTTCTGTGCCTATCAAAACCTGGCCTTAAGTGGCTACATTGTGTACTCCACAGTGTGTCTGCCTAGCTCCCTTTAGAATAATGAGTTTAGCATTTGCTTGTTGACAGGAGCCTATGTCCTAAGCAACTTCAGTTAATCAGAAAACATGGTTGAAATTGATAGCACATGTTTCTATTCTCTGGGATGGAGAAGACTGTCTTTAGAGGGTAATTATTTTGTAACCACTATGTTTTTGAAATGCTACACTAATATATTGAATATACTAGTCCCGGACATTTGAAGGATTGAATTTGTGTGTAAATATACTACGCTTTGGTAAAGATACTGATACACTTGGGTCAATAGGCTGTTGGAAACAGAAATGCTAACTCATCCTAAAGGTTAATTGTTCTTAAACAGCAGTGTGTTGATATCCTTGTTAGTGTTTTGCTGTGGATATGTTATGCTTTTTTTTTTTTTTTTTTTTTTTAGTAAATAGCATATTATTGATGCAGTTATATGTTTAATGTTTTCATTAAGTATATTTGTCAACACTTATTAGTGAACCATATTATTTTGAGAAAATTCTTCAGCATAGGAGAACTGAAGGTAAAAGGGAAATATTTCTAAAATTATCTCTTGAGTAGGTCATAAATCTCAGTATCATTATAGTACATCAAATTTAAGATTCACATTAAGACAAATGAAATAATAAAAACATAATGAATCAAGTACAGCAGTATCATAATGTTATCATTGCATTAACCTGAAACCTAAATTTTTTTATAACTCCTTGAGAAGTTCTTTATCTTATTAAAAATATTTTTAATTCATATGCTACAGCTTTAGGAGCCACTTTCATAATTTTAAAACTCCTAAAATTAGGGCAGCACCTGTGGCTCAGTGAGTAGGGTGCCGGCCCCATATACCAAGGGTGGCGGGTTCAAGCCTGGACCTGGCCAAATTGCAACCAAAAAATAGCTGGGTGTTGTGGCGGGCACCTGTAGTCCTAGCTACTCCGGAGGCTGAGGCAAGAGAATTGCCTAAGCCCAAGAGCTAGAGCTTGCTGTGAGCTGTGACAGCATGACACTCTACCGAGGGTGACAAAGTGAGACTCTGTCTCTTAAAAAAAAAAAAAAAACCTCTTAAAATTATATCTCTCCTGTGTATCTATTAAATAGTAAGGAATAATACAGTAATTTGTGACAATTGCCAGTATAGAAAATTATAGTATCAATTATTTTTATATCAGCTACAAGAGAAGAAAAACTAAACAATTCAGAGGATAAAAATAGTTTGGCTTATTTTTGAAGCTCTAACTTGGTGAGTCTACATTTCTAAAAATAAATTTCAAGTTAAATACAAATGACTTGAGAAGTTTTGAATAAGGTAGAATGTACAGTTTTTTTAAGATATCTTTTTAGTGATTCAAAGTAAATGAATTTGTAATAGATAAATGGTCCCTAATTTACAATGATTTGAATTAATTTTTTTTACTTTATGATGATATGAAAGCAATACACATTCAGTAGAAACTGTACTTAAAGTACCAACACAACCATTCTATTTTTAAGTAGTGTATTTAATAAATTATATGAGATAGTCAATACTTTATTATAAGATAGGATTCGTGTTAGATGGTTTTGTCCAACTGAAAGCTAATATAACTGTTCCAAGCACATTTAAAGTAGCTTAGACTAAGCTATGATGTTCCATAAATTTTTTTTTTTTTTTTTTTTTTTGAGACAGAGCCTCAAGCTGTTCCCCTGGGTAGAGTGCCGTGGCATTACAGCTCACAGCAACCTCCAACGCCTGGGCTCAAGCGAGTCTCCTGCCTCCGCCTCCCAAGTAGCTGGGACCACAGGCGCCCGCCACAACGCCCGGCTATTTTTTGGTTGCAGCCATCATTGTTGTTTGGCAGGTCCGGGCTGGGGATTCGAACCCGCCACCCTAGGTGTACGTGGCTGGCGCCTTAGCCGGTTGAGCCACAGGCGCCGAGCCATGTTCCATAAATTAAGCATATAAAATGCATTTTTGATTTATAATATTTTCAATTTTCATTTATGTTATCTTGCTGTAAGTCAAGGAGCATCTGTAATTATATTTTAAAATAGAAACCTTAAATTTTAGAAATATAACTTTTCAGTTAATCAATATTAAGTAACCATAAATAAAATTTCAATTCATTTGCTTTTTACTTGCTCCTGAAATTCTGGGTCACAGTTGCTGGTAATAGTAGATGCTGATAACAATAGCGTGAATCTATTACACTATTATCTCGCAAAAGGAAATTATATCATTACTATAGTAATAAATGGTTCTTTTTGAACCACTCTTGCTTCAAGTCTAACATCTACTAAGTTCAAATAATTCAGAATATGTTAAAGTAGCAGGAAACTATCTCTTCTTTGTGATACCTTTAGATTGAGGTTTTCTTTTCTTTCTTTTTTCTTTTTTTTCTTTTTTTCTTTTTTCTTCTTTTTTTAAAGACAGAGTCTTGCTCTGTGGCCAGGGCTAGCGTACAGTGACATCAACATTTTTCACAGCAACCTCAAATTCCTGGACTTAAGTGATCCTCCTGCCTTAGCCTCCCAAGTAGCTGGGACCACAGGTGCCACCACCAAGCCTGGCTGATGTTTCTGTTTTTTGTCTAGCCTTATTTTCCATATTCCCTTAAGCTTCACGTGGCCAAGGCTGGGAAGATAGGCATGTCACTGGTGTGACAAGTTAGTAGTTTGGGGTTTGCCTTAGAGTTTGGTAGGGATAGAGTCATTTGACATATTGTTCTTTGTTTTTAAGATATGTTTAGGTTATACTTTTATTTTTTAATTTTCTGTTTTATCCTTTGATTTTTTTCTTTGCCTTTCATATCAACTTGTAATTTCAGTTTAGAATGTTTTATGAAGGCCAGGTGCAGTGGCTCATGCCTATAATCTTAGCATTGAGGTGGGTAGATTGTCTGAGCTCATGGGTTTGAGACCAGCCTGAGCAAGAGTGAGACCCCATCTCTAAAAAAAAAAAGGGGGGGGGGCTGGGCATTGTGTTAGGCACCTGTATTCCCAGCTACTTGGGAGGCTAAGACAAGAGAATCGCTTGAGCCCAAGAGTTTGAAATTGCTGTGAGCTATGACATCATGGCACTCTACCGAGGGTGACAAAGTAATACTATGTCTCAAAAAAAAAGAAAAAGAAAAAAACCAAACAATAGAATGTTTTATGAAATGAGCTCTAAAATTGATCTTATATAGAGAGAGTTTTTAGAATAAAAGAAATGCCAAGTGATCCTAAAAGAACTTAAATTGTTATATATGTATTGTATCTGTTCCCTGGACTTTACCCTTCCATCTGCACATTTCCTGATTGTTAGTATTGTGATATATACCTTTCATTCTGGGTGTTCACAAAATAATTCAGGTTCATAATTGGTTTTAATTTTAAAATGATTTTAAAGCCCCATTTATAATTTTTTATTAGACGTAGGATAAAATTATTTAATACAGTGGAGATTCCCTTCAGGAACTTTCAGGGGATACAACATTGTTGATGTTTAAATCTACAATTTATTCTAATAAATTTCCATTGTATTAAATTATTTACTTGAATTGCATTTTGTAGGAAACCAAAATTTACAGATTGTCTTTTAAATTGAAGTGTACCAGCTTCATCAATTAAAAAAAAATTAATTGTGTGAGAGCTTACAAATAAATATATTTTTACCTGAATATTTGAGTAAAAACAATACATTAATAGTAAATTTTTTCTCTCATAATTTCTCAAACACTAGCTGACCAACTAAATGTGTTTGCACCTCTTGTTACTTGATGTTCATGGTTCTTTGCATGTGTCTTTTAAACGAGAGCTTTAACTTCCTCTTGTGCATGGTTTGTGCAAATTGCAGTTTATTAACTTGTCTTTGTCTTTGATGCTTGCAACCTAATCCATCACAGCTACACTGCCTCGAAAAGAAAGTGCTGTCAAACAGGAAACAGAGAGTGAGTATGCTTAGTGTATTAGCAGGTCTCAATGCATGTTTGTTTAATGTCTAGAAATCAGTTATTTGTCTTTAAAAAAAGTTAACACCAAAAATATTGAGTGTACTGAATTGCCAGGTACTGGTGAAAGAAAACCAACATGGTGGTAATAGTATGGCTATCTCCAAGAAATATGTAATATAGTTATTATTAGTTGGTGAGTAGGAGAATTTTGTGTCAGAAATTTATAAGGAGACTTAATCACTGTATTTCTGTTTTCAGGCTATAAAGGCTCTTAGATAGATGGTCAGATTTTGTATAATGAAGCCAGAGTTTGTCTTTAATTGTCTCTATTATATCACCATTTGTCCCTTCTGACCATTAGCAGATAGTAAAAGTTAACTGAGAAATATTCAAAAAGGATGTTTTAAAACATTTTATTCATTGTTTATATTTAAAACAATGGCTTTAAAAATCACATTTTCTTTTAAAAATTGAACCCTGTCATCTCTTAGTATACGTGGGCTATCGTTTCACCACATGTTCTAGGTCCTTTCACGTCCATGATGGACCCTGAAGTATAAGTGAACACACACATCTCACCTGTGGTTAGGGATGTATATGTTACATTGCAGTTTCATTTTAAATACAGTTCAGGGGTTTTTTTTCTCTTTGTTTTGTTTAGTTTTTAACAGGATGATTAATTAGTCATTTACTGGAAAAATAGAGTTTCTGAGTCTAGAAGATGTTAAGTTCAATGGAATTGACTTTTTTTTTTTTTTTTTTTTTTTGGTCAGGCAAAATAATCAAGTATGGGCAGTTTTCTGTGGCTCAGCGTAATATGTTGATTTAATATGGAGATGAGTAACAATGGGATACAGCCATTTTCTTCCAAAATATAATAAACTCCTACTAGCTAGTGTAGTAACACAGACAGTATTCAGTGACCTTCATTTCTTTTGAAAGGGAAAGAAATCCTCATCTTCTTTAGTCTAGAGATGTTACCAGGCAACTTTGTGATCAGAGTGTACAGGGCACACGTCACATGATCTTTAAGGGCCCTTTCGGTGCTGTCCCATGGATCTGTGTGTTTTGCTTTTCTTTATAATATGGTCAAGATTAGGGCACAGCTTTGGGGAATGATAAGGATGCGGAGACAGGGTAGACTGGTGTACTCACTACCATGAGCTCTGGAATACCCAGCCAGTGGAAGAGATAGTCCTGACTGACATTCTGCATCTTTTATTTATGAAGATCACAACGTTCAAAGTGTTGTTATTTCTTAGGTCTTCATGGAAGTTCAGGGAAACTAACTGGATCTACTTCAAGTCTGAATAAACTCAGCGTTCAGAGCTCAGGAAGCCGAAGATCCCAGTCTTCTTCCTTGTTGGATATGGGAAACATGTCCGCCTCTGATCTCGATGTTGCTGACAGAACCAAGTTTGATAAGGTAAAATAAAATAACAGGAGCTTCTTAAACATTAACATTAGTTTTCTTTCCAAGAGCAGTTTGTGATTGCTTTAAGCGTGTTTGAAGACAGCCTCTTTTGGCTGTGTTAGTCATTAATGATGACTTACTGTCCTCTTCTGAATGGAATCTGAAAAAAAAAAAACGATCAGTCAAATGATAACTAAAATGTGCATGATCAATTAAATAACATTAAAGCTTATTAAAATGTGTTTATTATAAAGTACTCGCATCTCAAATCTTAGGTTGTTTGAGCAACTACAAGGTAAAGAGGAAATAGCTCTTGTGAAGCTTATGTTCTCTGCTTTGCTGCATAAAATAAGTGTTAAAAGTTTATCTTTGTGTTCCTCTTTCCAGATTTGAAGATGTGAGATTTATTTTACATGTATTGTTTGGCCCTCTCATACCTTGTTAATACTGCATTGCCTTGTCAATCTTGGAAGAGTTTGTCTTTGGGATTCTTTTGAGATTATAAATCCATGAATAGAGGCTGTTAAGATTAGAGATCCATGGTCCCTGCAGAAAAAGAAGTAAAATGTGAAATGTTATTTTAAGCCTTTGTTGTAGTTCTTTTATTATAGAATCATTTTGGTTTTCTTCAGATCTTCGAACAGGTGCTAAGTGAACTGGAACCCTTATGTCTGGCAGAACAGGACTTCATAAGTAAATTTTTCAAACTACAGCAGCATCAAAGTATGCCTGGAACTATGGTATGGCTCACATTTATTTTGGCTAGTATTTATGACCTCGTGAATTAGTATGTGGTTACAATTTCATTATCAAAACAGAATTTATGATGTCAGAACTTTTAAAACAATTTTTTTTATCATACATACCCCATGATAGTAAAAACTATAATAGTTGGGCAGTTAATTTAATATTTCAGAATATTGTAAACCTAAATGTTTTCTAAATTAGTGAGGTGAAAAAATGTCTTGAGTTTACTTTGCAAAGAACATTTTATACAAAAGCAATTTTAGTAGTTACCAAGAAAAACTATAATTCAAAGAAAAAGATGATATTTGAGTGTCTACACCACTGGTATAGCAAAAAAAGAAAAGAAAGTGAGGCCTCAGATATGAGTTTGAATCTTTCTTATGGCTTTGTTACTAAATAACTGTGAAATCTTCAACCAATTATTTGATCCCCAGTTTTTTATAAACTAGATGTAATAATGCCCATTCAACATGCCTTTTGGGCAGTATAAATGTAAGAGAATAAAATGAGAGATTTTTTAGAATATTTTGGAGAATTTTAAAGTGCAATGGAAATAGTCACTTTTATGTTAAGGTTGTCTCCTTTATGCCTCAAGGAAACTAACCTATAAAAAGCAGTCGTTGGCCAGGTGCAGTGGTGCATACCTGTAATCCCAGCCACTCTGGGAGGCCAGAGCAGGAGGATGGCTTGAGCTCAGAAGTTTGAGACCAGTCTGATCAACACTGAGACCCCACCCATACTAAAAATGGAAAAAATTAGCTGGACATGGTAGTAATCACCTGTATTCGCATCTACTTGGGAGGCTAAAACAGAAGTATCCTTTGAGCCAGGAGTTGGAAGTTACTGTGAGCGATGATGATGCCACTGCACTCTAGCCTGGATGACAGAACAAGACTTTGTCTGAAAACAAAAAAGGCAGCCATAAAATAAATGAGAAATTCACTGTTACTTCAAATGGTTTGGAGTTTGTTTTTGTCATATTGTCAATGGTTTGGTGATATTGGTGGCAGATTTGCTTACTTGAGTTCTTCTGTAAGAATTTTTGTAGCATTTTTTTAATGCTGAAGTTTTATTAGAATGATTAATGAGGTTTCCTGAATTTTTAAGTTCTCTTTTGAAAGTTGTTTTTGGGTGTTCTATATTTTTGTTGAATTGCCTTCTCGTTCCCATATCCCACCCTCCCCAGCCTTCTGCACCCTCCTGTACCCTCACACTAATACCACTGTCACCCCATAAAAATTCTCAGATAAAATCTAAGAACAGGTCTTTAAAGATTTCATAAGTGTCTTTATAACACACTAAATTGTACAGCTAGCTTTATCAGTAATGCTACCTTTAAAAATCATTATTTTTCACAATGTATTCTCTCCTAGGAATTTTAAAGCTGAGCAGTCTTTTGCTATATAAACTAGTCAAATTGTTGGTCTTTTGTTATGTAAAGTGCCTGAATAATTTTTGCAGACTGAAGCAGAGGACCTGGATGGAGGAACATTAACACGGCAATATAATTCTGGCATGCCACTGCCTGTGTCATCTGAGTATGTTTGTTATTATTCTGTTTATTTGGGGGAAAAAAAATAACTTTAAATTGAAGCATAGAGGAGTGCAGTTCATTGAGGGTTCAGATAATTCTCAGTAACCTGACAGCACTCAGAGACTGACATGTGTGTCCATTGTATTATCAAACATGTTACTGG
Organism: Otolemur garnettii; assembly: GCF_000181295.1. Classification (NCBI taxonomy): domain Eukaryota; kingdom Metazoa; phylum Chordata; class Mammalia; order Primates; family Galagidae; genus Otolemur; species Otolemur garnettii. Next base: position 8,767,763 of record NW_003852478.1, read on the forward strand.
ATTAAAATTGATCCTATTATATGGCTCTTCTTTGTTCCAATAATCATAAAAAAATGTAGTCAATTCCAATGTTTGATAGTAGGAGGTAGTCTTTGAATTGTACTTTCTTTCTTAGAATTCACAAGGCACAAGGGTCTAGACCCTGCTTTACAAATGACAAACTAATGTGAGTGATAAAACTTAACTTCAGTAAAATAGTTTTAGAGTAGAAGCTGCTGTAGAATAATTAGTTCATCATATTTGGATATTGTTTATTGAAATTTCATTGTAGTATTCTAGTTATTTTATAGATACTCAGTGGATTAAAGTTAAAGGTGAATTCACATGAAGCTTGCCATGACTTTCTACATTTTGTATGTTTTCTAAACAGGAAAGATATGATCCGCCAAATGATGATTAAAATATTTCGCTGCATTGAGCCAGAACTGAACAATCTAATTGCATTAGGAGATAAAATTGATAGCTTTAACTCCCTTTACATGCTAGTCAAAATGAGTCATCATGTGTGGACTGCACAAAATGTGGACCCTGCTTCTTTTCTAAGTACTACATTGGGAAATGTCTTGGTGACTGTCAAAAGGAACTTTGATAAATGCATTGTAAGTTTTTAAGAAAAAAACTTCAAACCCTAATCACTGTTAAAAAAAAAAAATAGGTAAATGTATAGAAGTCAAGGGATCTCCGGCATTTTCTTAAAGGTCTGTTGTTTATGTCCCTCAAGCTTTGAAGCAAGATGTTTGTAGCAGTCTGGCTGAACAGAGTTAGTTGGATGGTACCATGCCAGCTTCTTTTACAGCAGAAAAGTGCTGTAAATCTTGGCAAGATCTGAAGTGAGTGACATAGTCATAGTAGCTGCTTAAGATAACCACTGGGTAAATGACATCTCAGTTTACTGCTCAGCAACCATTGATTTAATGAAACAATTGAAAGTATCACTTGGATTTGTTGTTGTTCTCTTATTCTGTCCCAAACCTTTTGCTACTAAGGAGATGTTTCCTCCTCTGCCTTTCATGCCTCTCTTTTATGTTAATTTAGGTCTCTTCATGGCATCTGGTAGATTATATGTGCTCAGTAAGTTATATTTTGAGATTTGGGGCAAAATCAGGACCTAGGGTTTAAAGAAATTGAAAAGGTAATAAATAAATCTGTGGTTATTGAACAAAAAGCACAAATATCAGATGGCTTCAGAAAATGGGACAGATAGCACCTGGCCATTTCATCTGGTGCCCAAGCCCAGAGTGTCTGGTGTTCAAAGGAAATAACTAAGAAAGACTCAACTGAACTGGAGCTAAAATGAGAATGTGCTCCCAGGCTGTGGATTCTGCAGTCTAGCATGTTTCTTAACTGTGTTTAGTTCATTATTTATTCCTCATACTAGAGTGATGAAGATGTGCACTCTGTAACTTTTGAGAATTATGTGACTTGGTTATAAATTGCACTGGATGAAGGATAGACAAGTAATATATTGATAAGTGGCCATATCAAAGTTGTAATTTTAAACACTGAATAACCTCCCTGTCCTGGTGGTGAAGGTATGATTGGGCAACCAATTAGAAGTAAAGTAGTATACTTACAGTTTGAGAGAAATTTGGATGATTTTTGTCAGAATGTGACACAGAACAAAACCTGCATCCAGCTTAATAAGAGCAATGGACCCACGTTCCTGACTTGTATCAGGCACAAGTCCAAGTACTTTGTATACACATTCTCATCTATTTCTCACCCTGCTCAATATGATGGGTGCTTTGAGAGGGGTAGTTACTTTCCCCAGGTCAGCATTTAGTAAATCAGGTTCCAGCATGTGCAGTCTGACCACTGTCTTCTCTGCTCCCTTCGTCTTTGTACCTCATAGCTATCAATACTGATGAAGTGGACCATTAGTAAAGATAATAAGAAATAGTTGCTATTATAGTACTCACAGGGCTTTCTTATATTAACATGTTCAGCCTAGGGGTAATTAATTTTCTAATCCACTTGTCATATGATTTTTAGGTTATTCCCCCAAAATAGCAACATGGTGGAATTTTAGGTAGAAGTTGAAATGACCCAATAGTATTTAGCATTGTGATTCTCACCATGAGTAGATTTAGATTCCCCAAGAATTAGATAGAGCCATAATTGAATCCATGGATCTTTCTGAACACAAACATCTGGATTCTGTCTGCATGGAACATTTTTCTTGCACTTTGTTATCTTCCTGCACAAGTATTTTGCTAAGTAATATATAGAAAACTCTATCTATACAATGCAAATCCATATAGAAGTGCCTATCCTCCCTCTCTGGTCCTTCACCCGAAAAGCAGAGAACTTGTCTATCCAAACAAATTTTAGAGTGATGAGAATTGAAAATGTTTGTGGTTCTCAAACTTGGCCATACAACCCCAACCAGAAGTTACCTGGGAAGACCCTGTATGTGCTGTGATGTCTGCTCTACTTTCACCCAGTATGGTCAGTTGCCTTGTCTTTCATAAATGATAGAAATGTATATTGACTATTTTTACTTTGAACAAAAACTTGAGGTTCACAAGCCTCAATTGTATTTTGTTTTAAATAATTTAGATTATTTTTTAAGTTTTCTTAAATGAGACTTATTAGAAAAATGTTTTTTGATTGATAGGATTAGTTTTTCTTAGTTATCCCTATGACTCCTCTTCAGTTAGTAGGCATCCAGAATGCCAAGGTACCCCATAATGTCCTATCTCCATAATGTATATATTTGACTGTTCAATTATATGTAGTTTCTAAGTTGCTTGGCTGTTTTTCTCCGTTGCTTTCTGCCTAACTTTAGAGTAACCAAATAAGGCAAATGGAAGAAGTAAAGATTTCAAAGAAGAGTAAAGTAGGGATTCTTTCTTTTGTTACTGAATTTGAAGAATTTGCTGGACTTGCAGAATCAATCTTTAAAAATGCTGAGCGCCGTGGAGACCTAGATAAAGCATACACCAAACTTATCAGAGGAGTCTTTGTTAATGGTAAGCTTTTGTCATAGTCCTAAGAATTTTTGTGGTCATTGTTTTCATTATTATTGGCAACTCAAACTGGGGACAGATATGCTTGTTATTTTCCATATTCTATGGTCTTTTTTAGGTTTTCTAGAATTAAAGATTCTTGAATTTGAAATAAGTAGTATATAAAACTTAATTGTGTTCATCAAAAACCACTTACATTTTAGGGATTATATAGGCTTATCACTTAGGCAAAATTGAAAATCATTTCTTAAACACACATACAAAAAATGACCTTCCAGGTTACAATATCATTTTGACAAGGGTTTTCTGGAGATGATGGATAATGATGTAACCTTGAGCAAATTAATTCAAAGTAACTTTGCTTTATCTGATTCTAAAATAATATATGCTCACTGTGTACCCCCCCAAATCAGAAAATAGATTTTAAAAGTCAAGAAGAAAATAAGGATCATTTGTAATCTCATTGTGCAGAAATAGTTTGATTTTTGTTCTTACAAACTTTTCACTGTCATATTCCCTCTCTCCTATATGTATATTTGTGTTCTTTAATATAAAAATTTTATGATCCCTAACACAAGGGCTTTTTTGGTTTTTTGATACAATGTTTTGGAAGCTGCTGGATTATATAATCCTAGTGTCTTTCCTTGTCAATGAATATAGATAATCATTTTTAATAATCATATAGTCCTTCATGTATCGTTATCTGTTTACCACATCTTCAACTAGTAGGCATTTATGAATAGTTTGTTTCTAGCATAGTATCTTTGTATACTCGTCACATAATTTCCTTAAAGTAAATTACTAGAAATGGAATTACTGGATCAAAGGCTTTTGCGATTGTGATGTAGAAAGCTTATACCATTTTAGTGCTATCTGCAGTTGGTGCAGTTTCCATTGCACCTGTACTGATACTGGATATTACCAGGTATTACCAAACTTTTTATTCTTTGTCAACCTCTAATAGGCTAGAAATTATCTTACTATTTTAATTTTCACTTTATTGACTTTCTTTATGATGTCTTTTACTTTACAGCATTTTTCAAATTTTATGTCACATTTATCTATCTTTCCCTTTATGGTGCCTAAGTTATAGGCCATCCTTAGAATGATGACATTATTACAAAATTCTTATTATTCAGTTAGCAATATTTTCTTTAGTACTTGATGATGTGTTTATTGCTTTTTATATTTTAAGTACTTGAGCAATTTAGAATTGGCTGAATGATTTGAAATAGGAATCTAAATGTAGTATGTTCAAAATGTCCATCTGGTTGTCCTAACACATTTTTGAATAATTTTTCAATTCTCCACTGATTTGAAAAGCCATCTTTATTATATATAAATTTCCGAATATACATGGTCTATTTTAGGATGACTTTGTATTATGTTCAGATAATTTTGAAAACCTTCCAGTACAATATTTTATTGAATGTGCTTAATTCTTCACTAACAAATGAAAAAAATTAATCATATGCACATTAACGTGTTTATAGCTAAACGTGGTCATACTCATGTCAGAAATGTTAATTTATTTTTTCTGTTTTGATTTTAGTGGAGAAAGTAGCAAATGAAAGCCAAAAGACCCCCAGGGATGTGGTTATGATGGAAAACTTTCATCATATTTTTGCAACTCTGTCTCGTTTGAAAATCTCATGTCTAGAAGCTGAAAAAAAAGAAGCCAAACAGAAATACACAGATCACCTTCAGTCTTACGTCATTTATTCTTTAGGACAACCTCTTGAAAAACTAAATGTAAATTTATTTTCCTTTAGTATTTTTTTCCTGGTTTAAACGTGTGTACATCTGTGTGCATATTAACACACAGACATTTATCTTCCATTTTCTCGTGTATTGACTCAGGGATAAGGAAGGAGGGACCTAAGTGCTAGACACTGCTAGCTGCCCTATTCATTATTTCTTTTATCTGTACATTCCAGAGTGTCCCCAAAGTCACAATATATAGAAAATGTGGGAAATTGTAGCTAAATGTACCTATATTTACCAAATATTCACTATAAAATCTTACAAAGAAGTAGGCAATACATAGAGAATGCTCTGTAAATATTTTGTAAAATTTTATAATGAATATTTTATAAATGTATACTTAGCTACAACTTCCCATTTTCCCTATATATAGAGACTTTAAGGACAATCCTGTATTTCTATTTATTGTTTATTATCTGTTATAATAGGTATTTTATAATTTTATTATTAATAATGTACTGGTTAATAATAAAACAGAATAATATTATTCTGTTATCCATTCATTATTTTTTTTAATTCTCATAAACGATGTGAGCTAAGATAGTACAATCCTCATTTCACAAATGAAGAAATTGAAAGTGTAAAACTTGCCTGGCATTAATAATAGCTTACAGATAACAAAACTGGAGGATGAGCCCAGATTTGGTTTTTCATTATACCAACTGTATCTTGTTTTTTACTGCATAAATGGCCAACCATTATGCTACTTTAGGTGAAGATTTTTAAAACATTATCAAGATAAAAATAAAACATTGTTTCGTACATTGCCCTTTCCTATCATTTCCTGTCATTTCCCAGAGCAAGTCTGATAATTAAAGTTAAAAAATGATGGTTTTAGAGAACTCTAAACAGAAAAGAAGTGTAACACTTCCAACTAACTTTGTCTATAATATGATTAGTCCTCTTTTACATGTTAATTTGAAATTAGAGCACAGTAAAGAATATGTATTTGTTGTCAATAATTCAGATGATTACTTAAGAGACAGAACTAATAATTCCTTATACAATTTAAGAACAGACATACACTCTTTTATTCTACCTATCTAGGCCTCCCTAAAGATCTATCTGAGGCCTCCCTAAACCCTGCATGATACCCAGCTCCAGCATCAGAGGCATTCCCTCTAATAGTTCACAACAGAAACATTGCTACATCCTTTATTGCTATTGTTCTTGAAGCTCTAGCTAGAAGCTCTAGCCAGTGAAACAAGACCTAAAACATAAATAAGAGATCCAGAAAGAATCAAGATTATCATTGCCTTTATACAATATGTTGAAATTACTGGTCTTGGATAAAGTGGCTAGATTCAGAATAAACTTAAAAGCAATTTATTTCTGTGTGCCATAATAACTGATTAAAACCTATGTAGGAATGAAATTTTAAAAGCACATATGAAAGTAATAGTCTCATGTACTTTTTCACATCTAAAATGTTAACAGTGGTTATCTCTGAGGGGTGTGAGAATAGAGGACTGTGATTTTATTTTTTATACTTTCACACCCTGTTTTTTACACAGTGAATATATACTATTTTATAATTAGATTGTTAAAAATTTTGGCAGTAATAAATCCAAGTCTTGGCCATCATTTCTTTTCATTTCCTTGAAGCATTTCTTTGAAGGCGTTGAAGCTCGCGTAGCACAGGGTATAAGAGAGGAGGAAGTAAGCTACCAACTTGCATTTAACAAACAAGAACTTCGTAAAGTAATTAAAGAGTATCCTGGAAAAGAAGTTAAAAAAGGTCTAGATAACCTCTACAAGAAGGTCGACAAACATTTATGTGAAGAGGAGAACTTACTTCAGGTATGCATAGTTCTTTTGACCATCCTGGCTTACAGATCATGACAATATATGCTTTTCTCTGAATATTTGTCTATAAATGCTACAGATCTAGAGCAGGAAGAAAGTTCAATAAAGTACAGACCAGATTAATGAACTTGTAAGGAAGAAAGAAATAATACTTATATATGCTTATATGGCTGTTCCTGCTTATTTTGTAGTTGTATTATTTTGTGGTGAGGCTTTAAGCTTGTTTTTCTTTTTGGTTTGTTTGTTAAGTGATTGGAGTTAGAAATGGGTTCATAATTTGGGTCCAGATTAAGCTACAAGTTACTTGGCCATGTTACTTAACCTTTCTGAGTCTTGGTTTCCTTTTTTGAAGAGTGGAAATGATACCTCTCGTGTAGTAGGCACTGTTGTTACTGTCATTGTCGTTTCATAAATAGGAAAATCAGAGCTTAGAGAGGTGGAGTAATGATCAAGATCCAGTAACCATGGGTCATGGAGTCAGATTTAAAGTGTGAATTAAGCTGTCACTCTTTATATACCACACTGAAAGGCCCAGAGATGAGTGAAAATAATTCTGATATCAAGATCACAGACAGTTTCCTGAAGGATATGCATTATTTGTGTTAACCTTTGAAAGTCAGTATTTTAACAGATCAAGTGGGGTTTGGGGGCAGGGGGTGTTGTAGGTGTAAGAAATAGCATGAGCTAAACAATGAAAAGGCAAAAGCGTAATACCAGTAGGGAATGGTGATTAGTCTTAAGTTGATAGGAATTTAGGATTTATGAGATTTAGGGTTTACAAGAAAAAATTCTAAAAGAATACATTCCCTCAGCTGTTAAATAAGGCTTGATGATCATAATACCTGCCCTCATCAGGTCAGCATGAGACTTAAACAGGATAGTGTGTGCCATACAGAAAGCACTGTGCCTGTGCTGAGGGGAGGAGCTGTTATGTGACGTGTGTCACATTCTGTCTTGATGGTTGTTTACAAGTGAGTCTCCACTGCTGCTTACAAGTCACTCGATTGCAGAAAGCAGGCCTGATTCTCTTTGGTGTCCTCCATTGCATCAGGCAACGTTTTGCCTAATTGATTTTAGATAAAGAAAATTTTAAATTTTATCAGAAATGAAATTGAGGTGTTAACTGTTGTACTTCATTTAATAACTAGTCTTAGTTCCATCCATAACTGTGTATATCTACATCTGTGTTATTGGAGTATATATAATAATAGCTAAAGTGTAATGAGTGCTTACTTGTGTCAAATGCTGTCCTAAGCACTTTATCTGCATTCACTGATTTAATCCTCACAAAAAGCTTATGATGAACTTATTACTCTGGTTCATAGATGAAGAACAGTGATGTCATACACGAGAGGTCCCATCTTATAAGTGAAAGGAGCTAGAATAGAGGCCAGGGGCAGTGGCTTACGCCTGTGATCCTGTGGCTTTGGGGGTCCAGTGTGAGAAGGTCTCTTGAGGCCAAGAGTTTGAGACCAGCCTGGGCAACATAGTGAGAGCCTGTCTATACCAAAAAAAAAAAAAAAATTTAAAGGAGCTGGAATTCTGGATGTTCTTAACTACTATTCTATGCCAAATTCTTAGAATATATCTTGATGTTATTTCCTGTATGTGATTATGTATTATTTCTGTTCATAGTTTAATGATTTTTATTTTTATAATAGGTGGTGTGGCATTCCATGCAAGATGAATTTATACGCCAGTATAAGCACTTTGAAGGTTTGATAGCTCGGTGTTACCCTGGATCTGGTGTTACAATGGAATTCACTATTCAGGACATTCTGGACTATTGTTCCAGCATTGCACAGTCCCACTAAACCTCATGAAAGAGGAAAAGATAACAGATAAAGCACACCAGACACTATACCAAAATATCATGCAACTGCTTTGAGAACTCATACTTAAAATTTTATCTATTATTAAATGTCAGTTAAATGGGTAGTACCATACTGCAAATATTCCAGTGCAAAAGTACAACTTATGTAGTAGTTTTATTTGCCCAGTAGGTTCTATATTAACTTAAAGCATTTATCTCATCATAAAATGCCATTAGCATTTTTCAGTGAGTGAACAGGAAGTTTTCCTTTATTACCCAGTTTCTTGTGTTTCAGAATGATTATTCTGGGAGCGATGCATTGGGAGTTCTTCAATGTTTACTATTTCTCTGTTGCTTACAAATAATGTAACTACTAAAATACTGTACAGAATTGTTTCTTTCCACTGTCTAACAAATGTGTACATAGATAAGAGGGCTAATGTCATGATCAGTTGTAAACTTAACTCTGTGTAGTAATAAATGTGAAATAAAATTTTCAAAAAAGTTGACATTTGGTAATATTTTTAAGTCTGTTATATGCTATCTTCTCTATGAAAAGAAGTTGTTACAAAATCAATATACAAAAATTAATTGCATATACCACAAAATACTTAAAAGTGTTATAATGAGAAAAGTAATGTGGTAATACAAATAAAACTATAACACCATTGAATACATTTAGTATTTAGGACTAAATCTAACAAAAGATATACATTTGCGTCCCTCCAAAATTTGTAGTTGAAGCCCACCCTAACCCTCCATATTACTGTATTTAAGACAGGGCCTTTAAAGAGGTAATAAAGGTTAACAAGGTCATAAGGGTAGAGTCCTGATCCAATAGATCAGGCACCAGGTCTATTGGATCAGGATGACATAAAGTTCATGTGCAATTTAAAGCAGTTTAACATAGCAAATTGTAAATGAGCTTTATGTCCATTCTGTACAAAGAGGAAGAGACCCCAGAGCTGTTGGACTTTTGCCATGTGAGGACACAGAGGAGTCAAGAGTCTGCGAGCCAAGAAGACAGTCCTTTCAGCTTCCAAAACTGAGAGAAAATAAATTGCTTTCAGCTGCCTAGTGTTTGGTATTCTTTTATGGCAGCCCAAGCTAATTAATACAAGATGTATGTTGGAAGACCTATATGGAGCAATTACAGAATAGGCAGTGGATGAGATAGAACAGGGAGGTGGAGGATGTAACAAGCAAGACAAAGCAACATCAGTCTGTAAGTGAGAAAGCTTCTCTAGATTAGCATTTCAGCCCATTTCACTTGCCTGTCTAGATCTCATGCAAGATGGTAGGTCTTCTAGAAGTTTTACCTAATTGGCTAGAAGAGAAAATAGTGAGGAAAAAGGAAATTAAAGGAATATAATCTGAATTTTATACTTGTCTGCTTTTAATGTGAAGTAGTTTTCCTGATATCTTTTCATTTAAATTATGTTGCCCTGTAATTCTCTCATAGGAACCTGTTGTTTCCCTTCATGGCACTTACCATAATTGGAAATGTATTGCTTTGTCTTTTTACCTCTTTGGTATCTTATCTCCTCCACTTAGACAGCAAGCTTTATGGCTTGGATCAAGACTGTTCTAAGGCTGGGTCCAGTATCTCCCATCTGTGATCCTAGCACTCTGGGAAGCAGAGAAGGGAGGATCATTTGAGTTCTGGGGTTTGAGACCAGCCTGAGCAAGATTGAGATCCTATTTTTACTAAAAATAGAAAAAGTACCCAGGTGTGTTGGGTGCCTATAGTCCCAACTACTGGAGAGGCTGAAGCAGGAGGATCTCTTGAGCCCAGGAGTTGGAGATCAGCCTGGGCAACATAGTGAGACCCTATGTCTACCAAAAAATTAAAAATTAGCTGGGTGTACCAGCTATAAATCTTAGCCACTCAGAAGGTGGAAGGCTCCCTTGAGCCCAGGAGTCTGAATTGCAGTGAGCTATGATACCGTCCCCATATTCCAGCTTGGATATATTCAACCTGGATATACTGATATAGTCGACCCACCCCAACTAAATATACAAGAATTATGTGAAGGTGAGGCTCAGATTTTGCACAAACCTCCAAGTGATTAGAATGGACAGCCATGGTTGTCCTTGTCTGAATCAGCCATGCAATCCATTTCTCCTTTTGCCTAGGTTTGGTTTAGCAGTGTGTATCTGTGTGGCTCAGTTCGGATCAGTGAAATGTGAGAGAAAATCCGCTAAGGGGTCCTAGGAAAGACTTCCCACCCTGATAAAGGTTGATGTTCACAAGACAGACAAGGTTTCCTGCCTTCTTGGGTTGGGATATGAAGACATAATTAGAGCTCCAGCAGCTGTTACCATGACATAGCTGACGCAGGGAGATGGCAGAGAAGAAAAGCAGGAGCCTGCTTAACTTGGAATCTGCCCACCTCTAGCCGCCTTGTTACATAAGATGATTCAATGTCTCTATTGTTTAAGCCACTGATGCTGTGCCTTTTGTATAACTCCTTTTTTCTTCCTACTTACAATAGGACTTTTACTCCTTTGTTTATAAATATATTTATCAAAATCAGTTGCATAATGGTTAAGAGCATGAGTTTGGCCTCTTTGCCTACTTGCCCTGGCAATGGAAGCCTGTTCAATGTCTATGGAGATTGTATCTGCTTTCTTACTTTGTAAGCTTTTCTTTCTTTTCTGCAATAAACTTTGTTTCATACTTGCCTTAAAAAAAAAAAAAAAAGAACATGAGGTCCGCAATCCAATAGAACTAGGAATAGAGTGCTAGGTCTCCATACCTGTTAGGAGCACATGGTTCTCCAAACTTTATTTCCTCTTCTATAGAAACAGTGGTGCCCATTTCCTAACTCTCCGTGAGAATTAAATGAAATGACGAGCGGAAAGCACTCAGCACCGTGCTCCGCACTGCACTTGATGAATATCAGCCATTATTGTCACGTGCTTGCTCTGTACTGGGAACTTTCTCTTGTTCCATTTAATTTAATTTAGTTAAAAAATAAAACAGAGTTGCCTACTCTGGAAAATAGTAATGCATCAGATTATTAGGGACTGCTGCCTTTTCCCATGCATGGAATTATAACTATTGTTCACAAATAATTCTTTAGAATCTCCATGTACAACTTAAAGTATGGGATCTGTGACTGGACAGTGACTTGTTTGTTTTCTGTTTCAGTGATTTTCAACCACTGTGCCATGACAGGATCTTAGGTGTGCTTCAGAAATTTTTAAAATTTTCCTATGAAAAGAAAAAGAACATTCAGTCATCAGTAGCTTGGCTATAGCCATTTGCAATTAAAATCAGAAGGTGAGATTGTAGTAGTAGACACTATTGTGGATTAGATAAGCATTTTGTTTCAATGCTTTTGTGAGCTCGATTTTATAATACTACTCAAGAGAAGTAACAAGTTAATTTTTTGTGTCGAATGGACCAGTACATCAGTTTTAAAGTCAATGTACTTTAAGATGAAGGAGAAAACAGAAGATCTGTCTTGGTTGAGGAAGAAAAAACAAAATCTTGCTGGGTTAATAATCTTGCTGGCTTTTTTGTGTCCAATATGAGGGATCAAAGAAAAATGTAGATCATGGAATGATATGTAAAAATAACACATATGTAAACAGTGTGAGAGCAGTCATTTAAGATTTTAAAAGACTGCCTTGTTTCTTTTTTTCTATGTAGAATTTATTTATTTATTCATTTTTTAAATTTATTTTTTATTAGATCATAATTGTGTACATTAATTCTATCATAGGATACAGTGTGTTGCTTCCATATGCAGTTCGGAAAACTCTCATCCAACTGGCTAACATAGCCATCATGTCCTTCTCATAATTGTTGTGTTAAGACATTTATATTCAACCTTTAGACAAATTAACATGTACCCTAATAGGATAAATTATAGGCGTGATCCCCACAATATCATTCTCTTCACCCATCCTCCCCCCTCCCCTCCCCCCCTCCCCTTTCCCCGTAGTCTAGGGCTCCATTTGGATTGTAGCTTTCCTAAGATAGCTAAGAAACAAAGCATTCCCAACACTACTACACTGCCGGTGGGAATACTTTGTTTCTTTAATGATCATCTATATCAGTGATTTTCAACGGGTGTGTCATGAGAGGACGTTAGGTGTGCTTTGAACATTTTAAAAGATCATTGGTAGAATTATTTTTGAAAGAAGTTTAAAGCACAGTAAATATATTCTCTTTTTCAACTGAGGCTGAGGCAAGAGACTCCCTTAAGCCCAAGAGTTTGAAGTTGCTGTGAACTGTGATGTCACAGCACTCTACTGGTGGTGACATAGTGAGACTCTGTCTCAAAAAAAAGAACAACAACAACAAAAAAGAACCCAGGGATGCTGTTATTTATGGTCTGATGTACACCATGTCCCACTGCAACAAATAATTATCCAGTTTAAAACGTCAATAGTGTGGTCCTTGAGGAACCCTACTCTAGGGACACAAAGATTTGCTATCATGCAAAAAAAGCCAGTTCTACTTTAAGCACAGTATCTGGTATATAGGCACTTTTGCATATCTTATTTTTTAGTCCTATCTTATCTTTTTAAAACTTTATTTCATATTACTCATTTGGTAGTTATAGTTTTCTGGAATTCCCCTCCTTGTCTATGGAAAACATTGAGACTGGTGACATTCATTCTGAGTATACTGAGTATACTCAGTCATCAATGCTGAGACAAATAATAACCAAATTAAAAAAAAATTCACAGAAACTCCCTTTTCAGACTGTTATTAGAGAAAGGGTCATTTCTAGACTTCAGCTGAAGGTCTAAAACTCAATCCCAGATCTTGTCTGGTACTTCAGGGACTTCCTTGTCATAGCTGAATCACTAAGGCTAGCCTTTAAAATGTCATGGCTGATTACAATGAAAGGATTTCTGACCAGGTATTAAGTAGCCACTAAGGTTCTTTTATCTTTCCCTCTTTTCCTAACTTTGTAAGATTGAAGAGAGAGATGAAAACTCAATTATGCAGCAGCACCTGTGGCTCAGTGGGTAGGGCGCTTGCCCCATATACCGGGGGTGGCAGGTTCAAACCTGGCCCCAGCCAAACTGCAACAAAAAAATAGCCAGGTGTTGTGGTGTGTGCCTATAGTCCCAGCTACTTGGGAGGCTGAGGCAAGAGAATTGCCTAAGCCCAGGAGTTGGAGGTTGCTGTGAGTTGTAACGCCATGGCACTCTACCGAGGGTGACAAAGTGAGACTGTCTCCGAAAAAAAAGAAAAAGAAGTGGGTAAGAAAGGTTATAGGATTTAAATTCATAGGATCAGAGCAGGCAAGGAGTTCAAGAAGAGTGGGGGAATAGTTAACAAGAGAAGAGTCTGAAGGAGGATAAATAACTAGTATAATATAAGTAGCCTGTGGTCTCTCAAAATTTTAAACCTCTTAGCCTTTGGAGCAGAGAATAGGTTCCAGGACTTCCATGCCAAGGGTAGAGGGCAAGAAAGATGACTGCTCTCAGCCTCCATTCTGAGTAGACAGGCAGCAGAATGGGGATAATTATAATAGCTAAAGACAACCAGCTGAAGATATAGATTAAGTCAAATTTTGCCTCTATGTATTCTATAGAAAACTCCTTACCAATATCAGATTTGTATAATTTAAATTGGAAAAGTTAACAAGCCAAAGGAATGACTAAAGTTTTATTCTACACTCCAAGAATACTGCTGTTCTATTGAATAGTACGTGAATGATTTACATCAGATGTGGAAGGGTTAAATGATAAGATTTAACTAGGTACCTGGAAAAATGGAACTCCACCACTTGATGAACAATCCACACCAGCTTCTACAGATGACTCTTGACTTAGCAGGGGTCCTCAAACTTTTTAAACAGGGGGCCAGTTCACTGTCCCTCAGACCGTTGGAGGGCTGGACTATGGGCCCCAGGATGAGTCGGCTGCTAAGCAGGACAGGCAGCAGCAGCAAAAACACTCAGCGGGCTGGATAAATGTCCTAGGCGGGCTGCATGTGGCCTACAGGCTATAGTTTGAGGACGTCTGACTTTGAGGTTCTTCAGTGCACTGCCCCAGAACCACCTTTTCTACATCTTTGTCCTAAAATAAGAAGCTGGCTGAGTGACAAAGTCCAAGGGCTTAAAAATCATCATGAAAGTAAAGGCAGTTTTCTTCTTTAAGTATAGCATATAAAAGTAAACCTCAACAAAAGTAGCAGAAAGTCTACAAATAATAATTTTTCTACTCTGTAAAATGCTAATAAGATAACATTTTAGTTATTCTAGAATGGTGATAGCACAATATAAATATAACTAATTATCTATTAGTCTAAAAATAGAATTACTGGTAAGATTAGAATAATCAAACATAAGTATCAGGCAACTATCATTAATGAGAGGTAAAGTAAGACTTAAGGTCAGACACTTAAATATTCTTCACATAAAATTGACCACATCAAAAATTTATAGGTGATGCCAGGTGCAGTGGCTCACACCTCTAATTCTAGCACTCTGGGAGTGCTAGAATCAATCCAGGTGGATTGCTGGAACTCAGGAGTTTTGAGAACAGCCTGAGCAAGAGAGAGAGCTCATCTCTATTAAAAATAGAAAAACTAGCCAGGCGTTATGGTGGGCACGTGTAGTCCCAGATATTCAGGAGGCAGAGATAAGAGGATTGCTCAAGGCTAGGAGTTTGAGGTTGCTGTGAGCTATGACGCCTCAGCACTCTACCCTGGGCAACAGAGTAAAACTCTGTCTCAAAAATTAAAAAAAAAAATTATAGGCGAGTTCTAAAATTATGCTGCTTTAAATTTACCTGACTGGTGTCTTCTTTGTTGTTTGCTGAACAGTTTAGCATCATTAACAGTTCAGGCTGTTTCCTTTTCAACTGATCAGGAGGTTCATGTGGTTCTGTTCTCACCAGTGTTGATAGGTATAAGTAATTTTTCCTTTATGGTGTTGTACCTTGAGTAGACATTAGTTAAGTGGAAAAAAATTAATCTGGGATATAATTAAGTTTTTTTTTAAATGCTAAAACTTGTATTTCAAAATGAGTTTTGCCTTCCAAAAATATTCTCTAGTCTGCCCTTAAATGGACTTGGCTATTTTCAAGATCCAGCGTATTTCCCAAACATGAAGTTTTCCATCTCTGAAAATGTACAAAAGATGTATTGTAAACTCTAAAAGGAGTTATAGGATGTCAGAGAAATGGCGCCATAACTGGGATAAGAGTAGAGATTTCCTAACATGCTTACTTTGATAGGAGTAAGCATTTCAGTATAAATGTGGTTTGGTGGTTAAACCAGTTTAATTTCTTTAACATAAACTCAAGCTTTAATAATTTATAAAGATTTCCCTTTTCACTCAACATTTACATTCTTAACTTCATTTAAATTGGACAATAACTCTTACAGGTCTCTTGGAAAAAATGAAACATTCTGTAGTACTATCTCCTTTTGTAACTGCTTTCAAAAGAAAACAGATTTGAGGTATAATTTACATGCCATAAAATTCACTCATTTTATGAGTATAAATCAATGATTTTTAGTGAATTTACACTGTATCCAGCTATCACCACGATCCAATGATAAGCCCCATTATTCATTCTATATAAAACAGCTTATTCCATCTCTTTCATAAAGGCTTTCCTCAATCATCGTGGCTTATCCTCATCTGTACCATGTTTGATTGCTCAAAATGGTGATTTGTAAGTGCCACAACAAAATGAGGACATGATGTGATCAACTTTTCATTAAACTAGATATGGTCAATTATATCCTTCCATCATTTTGGCACTAAAAAGCCCTATTACAGAGGTCAGGCGAGGTGACTCATGCCTATAATCCTAGCACTCTGGAAGGCTGAGGTTGGGTGGATTGCTTGAGCTCAGGAGTTTGACACCAGCTTGAACAAAAGTGAGAATTCATCTCTAATAGCCAGGCAGGCACCTGTAGTTCCAGCTACTCAGGAAGCTAAAGGAAAAGGATCACTGGAGCCCAAGAGCTTGAGGTTGCTGTGAGCTATGACACCATAGCACTCTACTGAGAATGACAAACACTCTGTCTCAAACAAAAATGAAATAAAATAAAAGATAAAAAGCCTTGTTACAGACCGTGCTAGGCAGATAGTCAGTTTTTATTTTGAAAATGTTCTTTCTTAACAAAGTCAAATCCATGAATCTTTATGAAATGTTACTGAATTGTAATGTCCACATTTCTAGGAGTACATTATCACCTATATCATGACGCCCAACACTTGATTAAAACTATTTTGGGGTTCCAATTTTTTCATATTTGAGGTGATGATATAATGAGATGGTAAATTCCCATCAGGCAACATCAGGATCTACTTTGTCTGAACGTCTGACACTGTACAGCAGCATTCTTCAAACTTTTTAATCTCACAGCACACTTGAACCTAAAGTTAAACTTCCAAGGCACACTTAAAATATGTTGATCAAAAAAAGAAAAGAATAAGATGACTATACTTACTGTGCTTTGAATTTCTTTTGACAATAATTTAATTGATGATCTTCAAAATTTTTCGTGGTACACCTACAATCTCATGTCCAATGGTGTGCCATAGCACACCAGTTGAAAATCTATGCTGTACAGGGTTAAATTCAACTTCAAAAAATTTATCAATTTTATTTTTAAAGTACTTTTAAAGTACTTGCCGAAATATCCAGTTTCAGATCCTGTTGCAGAAAGAAATTAAGCTTATTCAAACCAACTTTTATAGTTTCATTAAATTCTAGTTTTTGTGCTATCAATCTTTCTTCATCAATAGTTGATCAAGAAAAATGTTATGCTGGTTCTCATTAGTTGCTTTATTTCATTTAATTTTTCAGTGATCTCCAAATGTGAAGTCTCACAAAGTTGGTTTACAACCTGTAAATGATATAAATTAAGTTTTCCTATTACTGAAATTAAAGACGTCAAGGCTTTATTCGATGTGTCATTTTTTGGCCAGTTCTGGTAGCTCATACTTGTAATCCAAGCACTATGGAAACCCAAGGCAGACAGATGCTTGAGCTCAGGAGTTCAAGACCAGCCTGAGCAACAGTAAGACCTTGTCTCTACTAAAAATAGAAAAACTAGGCTTGATGCCCATAGCACAGTGGTTACGGAGCCAGCCACATACACTGAGGCTGGTGGGTTCAAGCCTAGCCTGGGCCAGCTAAAGAACAATGACAACAAAAAAAGCCAGGTGCTGTGGCAGGTGCCTGTAGTCCCAGCTATTTGGGAGGCTGAGGCAAGAGAATCAGTTGAACCCAAGAGTTTGATATTGTTGTGAGATGTGATGCCATGGCACTCTACCAAGGGTTGGATAGTGACATTGTCTCAAAAAAAAAAAATAGTAAAAGTAGTTGGGCATCATGGGAGGCACCTGTAGTCATAGATACTTGGAGGCTGAGGCAAGAGGATAGCTTAAGGCCAAGAGTTTGAGGATACTATGAGCTATGATAATGCCACCGCACTCTACCCGGGAGACAGAGTCAGACCCTCCCAAAAAAAAAAAAAGGAAAGAAAAATTACCTGGGCGTTGTGGTGGACACCTGTAGTCCCAGCTACTTAGAAGATCACTTGAACCCAGAAGGTTAAGGTTGCTGTGAGCTAGACTGAAACCATAGTACCTGAGCATGGGCAAAAGAATGAGACTCTGAACAAAAAAATTTTGCAAATGTCGTTTTTCCTTCCTTTGGAATTTTCCCTAATAAAAGTTTTAAAAACACAAAATTAAAGAGAACAGTATAATTAGCCCCTTGTTTTACCCAGCCCATTCCCCAACACACAGGGTACAAATCAAACAAGATTGGCCACTACCTCCTCAGACCCAGGATTATTTGGAAGCAAATCCTATATCATTTCATTTCCATTCACTTCACCATATATCTCTTAGAGTTAAGAGCATTTAGGACCATTATTGGCTCGGCGACTGTAGCTCAGAGGGTAGGGCACCAGCCACACACATGGGAGCTGGTGGGTTCAAATCCAGCTTGGGTTTGCCAAACAACAATGATGACTACAACCAAAAAATAGCTGGGTGTTGTGGTGTGTGCCTGTAGTCCTAGCTACTTGGGAGGCTGAGGCAAGAGAATCACTTAAGCCCAGGAGTTGGAGGTTGCTGTGAGCTGTGATGCCACAGCACTCTCTATCCAGGGTGACAGCTCGAGGCTCTGTCTCAGAAAAAAAAAAAAAAATAAAAAGAAAGACCATTATCATATCTAAAACACTTGACATTGATTCTTTCATATCAAATGTGTGGTCAGTGTTCAAAGTTAACTGATTGTCTCAAATATGTGTTAATTTGTGTTAAGTCTTAAGTAGCTGACTAATTAATTTGTCATCCAGACATTTTAGAGTGAAGGGGGCCATTCTTATTAATTACCTCAACACAACAAGGACTGTCTCAGGCCAACTAGGAGTTAACACTTTCTAGTCTTAAATCTCTCTCTCTCTCTTTTAAAGTCTCTTTTGATCTATAGGTATCCTTCCTGATATTTTTTCTCTTTAAAAAAACTTTTATTGTTGGCCAAGCATGGTGGCTTACACCTATAATCCCAGCACTTGAGAGGCCAAGGAGGGTGGATTGCCTGAGCTCAAAGGTTCGAGACCAGCCTGAGCCAAAGTGAAACCCCATCTCTAAAAAATAGCTGGGCATTGTGGCAGGCACCTGTAGTCTCAGCTCCTTGGGAGGCTGAGGCAGGAGGATCACTTGAATCCAAGAGTTAAACGTTGCTGTGAGCTATGATGCCACATTACTCTAACAAGGGTGACAAAGTGAGACTCTGTCTCAAAAAAAAAAAGTAAAAATTTTTATTGTTGAAGAAACCAGGTCTTTATTGAATATCTTAAATTCTGGATGTGGTCAATCGCATCTCTATGCTGTATTTTCTTTTTCTTGTGTTTTTTGAGACAGGGTCTTTCTCTGTTGTCCTGGCTAAAATGCAATGGCACACTCGCATAGCTCACTGCAGCCTCAAACTCCTGGGCTTGAACAGTTCTCCTTCCTCAGCCTCCTGAGTAGCTTGGAGTACAGGTATATGTCACTGTACCCAGCCTCATATCTTCTATAAACTGGTTAGATCTAAAGGTTTGATCTAATTCAGGTTCAATATTTTAGCAAGAATATTTCAGAGGTGCTACTGAAAGCACATAGTGTCTGCTTGTGTTAAGAGTAATCAGTGGGTTCAGCCAGGTGCAGTGGCTCACGCCTGTAATCCTAGACCTCTGGGAGGTTGAGGTGGGTGGATTGCCCGAGTGCAAGACCAGCCTGAGCAAAAGTGCAACCCCCATCTCTAAAAATAGCTGGGTATTGTGGTGGGCACTTGTAGTACAAGCTACTCGGGAGGCTAATGCAAGAGAATCACTTGAGCTCAAGAGTTTGAGGTTGCTGTGAGCTATTATGTGATAGAACTCTACTGAGGGTGACAAAGAGAGTCTGTCTCAAAAAAAAAAAATCAATGTGTTCAATTATGGTTACCCTACTAATTATAAAGTTCACCATTAGCTTTAGATCAACTGGTTTAAGCGGTCATTAATATTCACAGGGCTTATTTCATTAGGGGTTGCAAAATAGTGGTATTTTAATTCTATCATTTCTTCTTCATTTTATTAGTTGAGAATTTATGGTAATCGATATTACCCTATAATCTTTGTTAGTTACCCTGTAGAACCAAGATACGGTTCCTTCAGGACAGATAGATGAGGGGTATATTGTTGAATGCATTGCTTACATAGCCTGATTCAAAGGTGGCCTATGAAATTTGTACAAATTGATGAGCTTTAATGTATTTGATATGTTTTAATCTATTATAGCCATTATTCTTTGTGATACCCAAATTATACCACCTCAAGCCACGGGCGCCGTCCATGCACTCGTTTCTTAACTGAGCACGCCAGCTGAGGCCCCAGAACCTGACCTCTTGAGCGCCTCCATTTTGCCGCGGAGAGCCCCCTTCCTCTGTTTGTGCAGGTAGTTGACTTGCTCTTACTGCTCGACGGAAGGCACTACTTCCGGTGGTTCTTTTCTTTTTTCCCTTGTTTCTGTCTTTCTTTCTCTTTGCATGTCAGAGGAGTGAGCGCCCACAAACCAGGCAGGGATGCATATCTCACATGTGTGATTGAAAACGCGACCATAATGTTTATAAACTACTAAAGGATATGGTGTGATCTCTCTCTCTTTCTTTCTCCCACCCCTCCTCCGTCTCTCCCTCTCACCTTTCTTTCTTTCCTTCCCTCATAACCCCACCCCGTATGAAACACTGGAGCTAGATAAGAATGAGCACCCTGGGTTCTTGTGCCAGGCAGCTAGGCAACCAGGCAGGCAGGCATGATACCTACGTGGAGCACATGTGGGTTTTACCTTCGGTGTCCACAGTACCCAGCGGACGAGCAGACATCCGCGGCGGGCTTTAGGGCACTGGCGATCTTGTCCCATTAGCGCCTATCGGTCGACCAGATGTCTCTTCTCCGTGCTTTGGTACAGTTGGCTGGTAGGTGGCGTCCGTGGAGCCTGTGCGTAGTGAGCCTCGCCGAGCCTCTCCTGCCCCCACACCCGGGTGTTTCTTTCTTTCTTCCCTCTCTCTCTTTTGAAACATTTGCTCTGACAATAAGCACTGCTTGCCCCTGTATAACTACTAGAGCTAATGGGTGAAGTCCCTAGGGTGTGAGCCTAGGGGTGTGTCATTCTATCAAAAAAAAAAAAAAAGAAAGAAAGAAAGAAATTTCAATTATGTCTATACAATCATCGACGACAGTATATCTGTGTACGTGTGGGGGAGTGGGGGTGTGTCTCCATCGTCAACACTTTTTATTTTAGTTTTTATTTTATATATGTGTGTAAGTATGTATTATGCATGCATCTGTTTATTGATTTATGTATTTTTTTGGCGATAGAGTCTCACTCCACCTCCCTGGGAAGAGCGCCGTGGCATCATCATATCATGTCACGAACTCTTGAGCTCCAGAGATCCTTTTGCCTCAGCCTCCTGAACAGCTGGAACTATAGTGGGGAGAGGGGTGGTGGCGGTGGCGGTGGCGGTGGCGGTCTTCTCCCATCTCCACCGGGCTCGGCCTCCCAGAATGCTAGGATTACACTGGAGATCCACCGCACCTGGCCCTGTAACTTCTTTGTGTATGGAGCTGTTCCATGGGGGATACAAATCCGTCCATTCAAAGCCCAGTGGGGAGGTGGTGCGGGGAGGGGCCGGGAGAGATCCTAGATGTTCTTCCCTTGAAGCTCGGGTTGGGTCAGATCAGGTCAGTGCCTGGGCATTTGGCTACTTACCTCTCCTGTAAAATGGAAAAGATCAGAAATACAGGTCAAAAACTTAAGTGTGGACTGAAGTTTTTTTCTGGACTGGAAATCATGGGTGCAGGGGAGAGAAAGTGTTTCTGGGTCTAGGAAATTTGCTACATGACTCTTTACATCTTTGTTTTATTGATTGATTGGTTAACTGACTGATTGATTGATTGTAATATTTTATTTATTTATTTTTAATTTTATTTATTTATTTGAGACAGAGTCTCACTATGTCACCCTCTGTAGATTGCTATGGTGTCACAGCTCATAGCAACCTCCAACTCTTGGGCATAAGTGATTCTCTGGCTACAGGAGCCCTCCATGATGCCTGGCTATTTTTGCTTTGTTGCAGTTGTCATTGTTGTTTAGCTGGCTGGGGCCGGGTTAGGGTTAGGGTTTAGGGTTATGATTAGGGTTAGGGTTCCCTGGGGAGGTGCCCATAGTGGAGGTGGGAGGGTGCTGTGTGAGAGGAGAGGCATGTGGGAAGCCTCTGTACCTTCCTCTCAATTTTTCTGGAAGCGTAAGACTGCCATAAAAAATTAAGTCTTTAATAAACTAAACACACAAGCAAACACAAAACATGGCCTGCTGCTAGAATGTCAAGGTAAGCTTTGGTCTCAGACATCTCCTGGGAGGGTGTGGAGCTGGCAGCAAGTGCTTCAGATGTTTTATCTTCTTTCCTTGAGGACAGGGGTGTAGG
>NW_003852479.1:0-5271 GCF_000181295.1 Otolemur garnettii
TCCTTTTCTTTCAGATAGGCACTTTGAAGGTCATCTATAGGATGACCATGGTGTTGACCTATGGTAAGGCAATGACCACAAACTAATTTTTTATCCAGTAGGCAATAAACATTTAAGGGTTGTCTGTAATGTTCAGGGCAGGTGACAATATCTGGATGGTCTTCTTGCTGGTACTTCTCAATAATAGCCCTTAATGCAAAATTAACAGGTAAAGATTCAATGCCAGTTGGAGCAATTTCAATAATACTTCTGCAGTTAGGGCACTTGAGTGGAATTCGTAAAGGTCTCCATATATAAAAGTTACCAGATGCCTGAAGAACATTTTCCAAGCAATTTCTGCAAAATGTATGAGAACATGGTAGTACACGAGGATCTTCAAAAATACTGTAACAGATGGGACATGTTAACTCATCCTCAAAATTGTGCATTTCCTGTCAAGGGAAAAAAGTACTTTCAGTCTACATATAATAAAGACGTGTACATGTTATGTGAAGTTGTAGGCATTAACCTCCAAATCATTAATTCACTGTGCTTGTTACTTAAAAGAGGACAACTAATATATTTACTAAGATTTTAAAAATGGAATTTTCTTAGTACTTTAATTCCTGATATAGATAATAATGAATAATCAATCTGTAAGAGTTTATTACTTTCAGACAAAAATTATCCCAAATAATTTCAATTAATTTGTAATAAAGTGCTTCAAATTAAATTTGTTTACATATAACAAAGACTAAGTAAAATTCAAAGCTGTCTGTTTTTTAAATCATCTTAATGATTACAACTACTCTATACAAGTTAACATCTAAGATGCTAAATTCAAAACTTTGAGGTCTGACAACTAAGTTCACATATTCATCCCACAAAAAGTATACCTCACTGCTGAATGTCACTATGTTCATACTGAAGTAATCCCCTCAGGAAGCTATGCACCAACACCGGAGCCTACCTAGTCCACCCTTCAACACAATTTTGGACCTCTTTCTGGAATGACCACAACAATAATAATGAATACCACTTAGCCAGGTACCACCCACATCGACACAAATGCAGCTGTGAGACTGATATACCAAGATACAGCACTGCAACATAAATGCACTCTGGGAGGTTTATGAACTTAATTGTCAGACCTCATTTTATGGGTCATTCCAGAAAAAAGGTCCAAAACTGCTTTGGAGTGCAAGGGCTCTGGCATTGGTGCATAGCCTCCTAAGGGGAGTACTCCGACTACAGTGATACTCAGCAATACGAGTACCTAATAACACATATAATGAAATCGGTAAAACTAAATATCTCTATTACATAACATCACAAGTTGGGCTTAAGAAAATTATATTCTTTAATTCAAAAGAAGGAAACATACTCCCAGCTAGCTCAATCATGGCTTCTAAAGCAAGTTCCTACAAATGTCACAGCTTCTTGAATTAAATAGAATACAAATGTCCCTAAAGTGCAGGATCAGCATAATATAATTTTCCAAAGCAGTAATTTTAACTTTTCAAGATTTACAAGGGAAAATTTTTGAATTACTCCTTACAACAAAAATCAATATGAAAGATGAAGAGTTTGTTTGTGGTAAATTCTAAAGTACTAACTTTTTTTTTGTTGTTACCTTCAGTAGAATGCCATGTTATCATAGATCACAGCAACCTCAAACTCTTGGGCTCAAACAATCCTTAAAAAAAAAAAAAAATCTTGCCTCAGCCTCCTGAGTAGCTGGGACTATAGGTGCTCACCACAACGCTCGGCTATTTGTAGAAATGAGGTCTCATTCTTGCTCAAGCTGGTCTCCAACTCATGACCTCAGCCAATCCACCTGCCTCAGCCACCCTACTGATTTTTTTTTTTTTTTGAGACAGTCTCACTTTGCTGCCCTTGGTAGAGTACAGTGGCATCATGTACTCTACAGAGTACAGTTGCTCACAGCAACCTCCAACTCCTGGGCTTAAGTGATTCTCTGGCCTTAGCCTCCCAAGTAGGTGAGACTACAGGGACCTGCCATAATGCCCATCTATTTTTAGAGATGAGGTCTCCCTCTGGCTCAGGCTGGTTTTGAACCTGTGAGCTCTGGCAATCAATCCTCCTCAGCCTCCCAAGTGCTGGGATTACAGGGATGACAAATCGCCCAGCCTTGATTTAATTTTTAAGTGAAAACTTTGAGCATCTAATGTAAAGAAAATAAAGGACACCATTAGTCATCTTTCCTTCATGAAAAAGTCTCTTGAGTATTTCCCTGAGACATACAAAATCCAGCAATAGTTCTCAAATCACTCTGACACTAGTAACTTGGCCTGTTGGCAAGTTATTAATGATATTTCCCACAGAAGCCTGACAGTTTTTTATCCTACCACCTCTTAGAAGTTTTCCTTCTTACCTAGTATCTTCAATTTATGCCACAATCCTAAAGACCCCTTGAAAGAGAAAAATCAAGTTACACCAAAACAAAAAATTCAAGTGTCAGTCACATAAAATATAAAAGTTGCCAAGTCATCCTCTAAAAAAACTAATGTTTTTTGTTTTTTGAGACAGTCTTACTCTGTTACCCAGGCAAGAGCCATGGCCTCAGGCCTAGCTCACAGCAACCTCAAACTCCTGCACTCAAGCAATCCCCCTCCTTTAGCCCCCCAAGAAGCTGCAACTACAGGTATCTGCCACCATGTCTAGCTAATTATAAAATTAACTTTTAAAATTAAAAAATGTATGAAAACAGCCTCTAAAAATAACTAATTATACTTTTTGTTTTTGAAACAGAGTCTTACTCTGTTGCCTCAGGCCAGAGGGCTGTGGCCTCATAGCTTACAGCAACCTCAAACTCCTGGGTTTGAGGGATACTCTAGCCTCAGGCTCCTGAGTAGCTGGGACTACAGGTGCCTGCCAGGACACCTAGCAATATTTTCCATTTTTATTAGAGACAAGGTCTCACTTTTGCTCAGGCTGGTCTGGAACTCCTGAGCTCAATTCACCTGTCTCAGCCTCCCAGAGTGCTAGGATTACAAGCATGAGCCACCATACCTGGTCATTAAGTAATGTCTAATAAACATAAAACTTCTGTAGACATTTTATCTCTTGGCTCCTTAATCATCTGCCAAACTCTTACCATTCAAGTCCCAATCTGAGCTCGCCTCTTCCCCAGATTCCCTGTCATTTAACAAGCACTTCCACTTTATACCACTTAAACAGATTTTATTTAAAAGAACTTTGTAACATTTTTATTACATTAGAACGTAACCCTCTTATATGGGCAGAGTAGTGTCTGAACTATGGCTGTATTCCCATAACCTAAACACAGAACTTAATATAAAGCAGGCATTTAACTATTAGTTCAAGGAACAAGCATCTTCTAAGAGACCAGTATTAACAGGAACCTTAGGGTTTTTTTGTTTTTTATTTTTCTTAATAGCAAAATCTCTACTTCACATAGAAAAAGTTGTAACAGGAAAGACTATCAGAAAACGCTCATTCAGAATGACAATATTCAGATGTCTAATGAGCCAAAGTGTGCCAAAGTGACTGAGCTTGAACTGTAATGCATTCCAGAAAACCAAGCAGCTGAGCCACAGTACAGATGACATTCACTGCAGATAAAGTCAAGTGAATGCACAATGGGGAGACTTGACAGCTTGCCCTACACCTCCAGAGAGCTCTGGAGGTATTACAAAACCCAGCCAAGAAAAATAAACACATTTCTCAGAGTATTTCAGGGATGTCAGAATTTACAATGAAGGAATAAACAAAATAGCACTTTGCAAAGAATAAAATTTGAGCAGTGGACATACATTCAATTTAGATTTAATATTATTAGATCTATTTAATGTTTAGCAAATTAGCCATAAAGGAGAGTCTAGAGAATCTAACTTTTCTCTCCAGAGCACTTGTCTTTTTTTCTTTTTTCTTCCTTTTTTGGTAGCAATGGGGTCTCCTTATATTGCCCAGTTTGGTCTTAAACTTCTGACCTCAAGGAACCCTGCTGCCTCAGCCTTCCAAACTGCTGGGCTTATAGATGTGAGCCACCGCACTCAGCCCAAAGCCCTGTTCTATACTCACAAAAAGGTAGGAATAACTTCTTTTCTGTGAATCCATTTAGAAGTCTAAAAACTCAACTTTCTTTACGATGAGAATATTTACAATAGTATTATGAAGAAAATGTCTTCTCCTGAGCTTATTTAAAAATTAAAGTGAAAATCATAATATTAAACTTATTGCTGTCACATATAAATTTTTTTAATTAATTTTTTAGCAGAAATTTGTGGATAACTTTAAGATCACAGAAACCAAATCCTATTCTCAGATTACCTTATTGCTGATTTATTAAAAACTGATTTTAGGCCACAAATTCAAGAGAAATCAGAACTAAGAGAAGCAAGTTTAGTTAAAAAATAACTTTGGAAGGCCAGGAATTTTCTGACTCTGGTTGTTTCCTGAAATACAAGATTATAACTGGCTAGTTCTTACAGAAACCAGTATGAAATTTTATGCACCAGAAATTTTCCACAACCAGCCTAGGCTCCTGAGAAGGAAAACAGCAAAAAACGTTACCTATGTATAGTTTGTAGGGTGAACATCCTTAGCTATGCTGTGAAGCTTCCAAACAAGAAAACATCAATAAAACCACTGGACACTACAAGACAATGACGCAATGCTGTCGATACTCAGGGAAAAAAGAACTTCCTAAATGGGACCTAAAATTCCTATGGTGGAGGGGGATCCATTTAGGTATAAAGACAATGTGACCTGAAAGGTTTCAAAATAAACAAAAAAATAAACAAAACCCACCTGCCTACTCTTTCTAAGGAAGCTATTGCTGGGAGAAATGAAAACCAAGAATTCTCACCAAGATAATGGTGGGGGAAAGCCCAAGACAACTTGCAGGCTCAGAGAACAAACAGTCTGGGAGACACATCCAGGTAAGATGTCTGCAGTAAATAAATGGACGTGACAGAATACCTGATGCATCTGAACATACAGAGGTAATGAGAAAACTACATTTAGGAAAAGTGAAGACTAATGAAGACAGTGGAAATACTGTATTATATGGTTCAGGCTTCATATTAGCATAGTCACAACAGTATAAATACCAAGTATTCATTTTACCAAAAAGAATAAAATTATGCTGAGGGGAATAAGGAAAACAAACAGTTTAAGAACTAAATCTTAATTTTTCCTTCTAATAAGATCAATAGATATTTAAAAAGGAAAAATTAGGGTGGCGCCTGTGGCTCAGTGGGTAGGGTAGTGGCCCCATATACCAAGGGTTGCAGGTTCAAACCCGGC
>NW_003852479.1:6921-8824 GCF_000181295.1 Otolemur garnettii
GTATGTGTGACCCGGCGCCCTATCCACTGAGCTATGGGTACTGCCCTATTTTTTCTGTAGACAGGAGTCTCACTCAGTCACTCTGGGGTTGAGTGCTGTAGCATCATAGCTCACAGCAATCTCAAATTCTTGGGTTCAAGTGATCTTCCTGCCTCAGTCTCCTGAGATGCCACACCCACAGATAGTTTTTCTATTTGTGGAGACAGGATCTAGCTCTTGCTCAGGTCTTGGTGAGACAGAGTCTCCCAGATAGTTTTTCTATTTGTGGAGACAGGATCTAGCTCTTGCTCAGGCTGGTCTTGATGAACTCCTGCGCTCAGGCAGTCCATCCACTTCAGACTCCCAGAGTGCTAGGATTACAGGCATGAGCCACTCTGCTGGGCCTGTTACATATATTTTAACACAACAGAAAAGTTTAAGAAAAAAAGTTTTAAGTACCTTGCCTATTAACCAACTTTTCTTCTGCCAAATGAATTTTATAATCTATTTGTACTATCTATGCCTTTAAAAAGTAAAGTAGCAAAACAAAGTAACCCAGGGTAAAATGCATTCTCCTCCAGTAAGTAAAGTCCATGTAAAAATTAGTACTTGGTTCAAGATTTCCCCTTTCCTATCAAGTCACCAAGACATATGCATATAAAAGAATAAGTTTTCTCAGAAAGACACATTCGCCTAAATCATCTACTTAAAAATTATGTTGCTAAGTTCTTGTAAGGATCAAAAACTCTTCAACAAATTTCCCAACTTTTATGAAGTCTTTCTCCAGAGGACTGATTCCCATATGTCTCCATAATATCTAACCAGCATATTAGATAACAGGTATGATGAGAATAAAGGATTAAGTGGCACAATAAATATCATTGCCCACGAGTTTAAGATAAGCCTGAGCAAGAGTGAGATCCCGTCTCTAAAAAATAGCCAAGCGTTGTAACTAGCACCAGTTACTAGTTCCAGTTACTTGGGAGGCTGAGGCAAGAGAATCACTTTGAGCCCAGGGGTCTGAGGCTGCTGTGAGCAGCAAGGGAGAACAAAGTAAGACTCTGTCTCACCAAAAAAAAAAAAAAAAAAAAAATTGCCTACCCTTCTGTGAACTATTTTTAAGTTTTAATTCACTTAGGCTTTATTGCCTTTCATCTCTAAACATAAATGGTTATAGAACATTCATTACATTTTACAATCTCTGAAAAGAAATTATATTTACCACATTAAAGAGTTTGATGACTTGCTCCAGGATTTCTAGTGAGTTAGCTGTAAGTCTGGAAAATTCAAGTGGTGTCACCACCCAGATTAGGTGGTCACATCTTTATGGCCCTACCTGATAAAGAAGTACATTTCATGCAATTCGAGACTTAGTAAGAAATTCTACAACCACACTATACACATACATAAGACAAAAGTTTTTTAAATACCTTTGTCACATATATATAAATACACAAAAATAACAAGAGATCATTATAACTTCCAAATTAAAAAAAAAAAAATTCCTATGGTCAGATCTGATTTTAACTCCTTATCCATCTGTACTGTTTTCTTTCATTTTGGTACCAACCAGTTCCCCCAAACTAAAAAAAAAAAAATTATTAATGCAACTTAACCAAGATCTGATTTGAGAAGTTAAAGTTGTAACTGCTCTTGTTATACTTTCCAAAGTAAAAAGTATATATTTGGTGGAAAACATTCAGCAACATGTTTGGAGAAAGATAATGTCAAAACCAACATTAACTAAAATCAAAATTTCACCAAAAAAAAAATTTTTTTTTATAGACAGTCTCACTTTATCACCCTCAGTAGTGTGGTGGCATCACAGCTCACAGCAACCTCCAATTCCTGGGCTTAGGCGATTCTTTTGCCTCAGCCACTCAAGTAGCAGGGACTACAGGCACCCACCACAATGCCTGGCTTT
>NW_003852479.1:9434-10712 GCF_000181295.1 Otolemur garnettii
AGACTGTCTCAATTAAAAGTAATAATAATAAAAGAAAATTAAAAAACAAAAAGAAAATTTAAAAAGAAAACCTTCAAAATTAAAACAACTGAATACAAAATTCGAAAAAAATAAACATCAGTGCTGGGAGTTGTTTACTTTTCACTCTGTTCCTTTGATAAGATGGCTAGAATTTTATACATTACCAATGCATATCTTTTTCACAGAGACTTAAATTTCACCTTATATTTAAATCATACATTCTAAAAACTTCACCAAATAGTTTTTCATATTCACTGAATTACCCAGGGCTTACCTACTTTGTTGATCTCCTGGTTTGGAAACTGAATATACTTTATCTTCTCCCAACTTTTCCAGATTCTTTTATTCTTTCTTATTCTAAAATTACAATAATTTTATCTTAAATGTTCAGGTTTATTTTCTCATGTCATATAAATGATTGTTTACCTTCCCCACAGCTTGTGGTTTTGGAGAAGTAACGACCAATACCAAGGGTTGGTGCTGCGGCATCACTTGTACCTTGAAACTCCCAACAATTCCGTGACCAAACAGACTATCACAGAGGAGTGACAGTGTCCTCCTACGTCCTCCAGGTATCCTATGAGCTTCAGAAAATACTAACCAACAATGGTGATGACGGAACCACCGTTCACGGTCACTTCAGATCAACTGGACAAGAAACATCCAACGGGAGTGGAAGTGCCAGTTCAAAACCACAACTGCTGATTTAGATTATTCCCCAAAACACGTTTGTTCTTCTCGGTTCTGCCATTTAAATGTTGCGGAACCCGAGCACAGTTTTACCCAATACCTCTCAAAACTGAGGTTGCACATCTGTCAAACAGGCAAAATTACCACCATCCTAGAGAAGTCCAGGGAGACCCGCGCACAAAGGGGCTGGAAATGGCCGTGCTCTTCCCTCCCCGAAGGTTCACGACCGAGCTCCAAGGCCCTGTCCCTGGACTTGCCCACCGTCCCGGCCCTCCCGCCCCCACGGGACTGACCGGCTCTGGAGTCCCACTCAGCTCATCCTCACCGTCACAACCGCCCTTCTCCCTCCCAGAAATGCAGTTCCATACTAGACGGGGGAAAGTGGCCCCAAACGCGCCATGTGGGACCAGGGGGGATGAACGCAGGACCCCAGCCCACCCGCCCCATCATCACCCGCCACGACTCCCCGCCGAACACACCCTGTATAGAAGCCTCTGCTACGAGGAAAAGGAAAGGGGCCCGGGGCCGCTGTCTCTAACCCGAAAAGACGGTCCTGAGACTCACCAC
>NW_003852479.1:11458-21907 GCF_000181295.1 Otolemur garnettii
GCAGTCCAGCCCCCTCCACGTCTGATTCACGGTGCGGAGACCTGGACTCACCGGAGTGCTGGGCTGCGCGGAGGGAGGACGCGCGCAGGACTCCGCCGGGACGCTCTGGGCGGCTCCTCTACTCCTCGCCGTCCTCTCCCGCCTTCATCCGCTTAAAGAAGTGATGGCCTGGGGATGACAGCTGTGCAAGTTCGCGCTTCACCTTACTAAGCCCCTAGAATCAGAAAACACACAGTTCATTAGACCTTTTTTCGCTTTTTCCCTTGAGAAATGTAATTCAACTGTATCTCAAGACATAGTAGCTTCTAACCACACCTTACTATCCCGTCAACCTTAAAAAATTCGGTTCAGAAAATGTGGTTAGAGAATCGTCGCCCAAGAGACACCGACTCCAAGTGAATGGGGCTCAGCGTCCGAAGTGAAGTTTCTATTTATATAGTCAGAGACGGAGAAATTTTAGCTGATTTCAGCACTTTCCGTGAGAAACCAGGGCATGAGTTAGGATTGGTTACAGATTGCTACATCCAAGGAAGATTATTTTATTACTCCCAGAGGATGGGAGGGTGACCGGAGAGGGTCTTATCTTTGACACCTTTTGGTCCTCCTAATTATTTACAGATAATAAAAAGCCAGAAGTTGCAGCTGCACGAGAGTGACTCAGGCCACATAGCCACCTTCCTCTCAAGGCTCAGAATAATGTAAAATCCAACAGCTTTAAGTTTGAGTTATTTAATTTTAAATAGCTATACTTATAAGTCACGTTACTTACAAGTTTGCTAAATAAAACTATGAACTTAATATACTATGTAATGCAGTACATTCAGGTCTTAAGCTTTTTTTCAGATTACGGAAAATATTAAACAGAAGAATACAAAACAAAAAGGCAGTATTAGTGAGATCCACGTCGGCCTCAGATATCTTCACCCATTGTGCTACCCTAAAAGGTTGCTTGCTAATAAAGTGTAGATTCCAGCAGTATCCAGAGACGCCCACCGTTTTATGGTGATGTATATCTGTTCCTACTTTTTTAGACACTTGCATGTTCTATTTGAACATTGACATCCTGATAGACAGCATTTAAATTCCTGTCAAAACAATATATTGTGAATATCTTTCCATACCAAAAAAAAAGCACTATACACTTAAAAATTATTCTCTTAAAGTATGATTGCCTCTAGAATTGAATTAATATAGCTGAATATTAATGTTTGGAGCTATAATTTTTTCCACCTGTGTTTTCCCTGCTCTGCTTTCTTACCTTAAAAGAGTTATGTATACAGAAAAAAGCAAGTCTAGGTGAAGTGGCTCACACCTATAATCTTCGCACTCTGGGAGGTCAATAAGAGAGGATTGCTTGAGGTCAGGAGTTTGAGACCAGCCTGAGCAAAAGTGAGACACAGACTCTACTAAAAATAGAAAAAACTAGCTTGGTGCAGTGGCATACGCCTGTAGTCCCACCTACTGGTGGGAAGGGTGTGGGCTGAGGCAGAAGGATTGCTTGAGAGGAACAGTTTGAGGTTGCTGTGAGCTATGATGCCATGGCATTCTACCCAAGCAACAGAGTGAGACTCTATCTCAAAATAAAATTAATTGAATTAATAGTAAAATAAAAATAGGGAGGGAAAATAGCTGGGCTGGTCAGCACCTGTGGCTCAAGGAGTAGGGCACCGGCCCCATATACCGGGGGTGGCAGTATAAAAAAAAGCCAGACATGGTGGTGGGCACCTATAGTCTCAGCTGCTCAAGAGGCTGAAGCTAGAGTATCACTTGGGTCCAGAAGTTTGAGGTTGCTGTGAGCTATGATGATGCTTCTGCACTCTAGCCTGCAGAGTGAGACTCTATCAGAAAGAAAAAAAAAAAAGAAGGAAAAAGGAAAGAAAGAAGGAAAGGAGAGATGGGAAGGAGGAAAGAAAAGAAGAGAAAAACCAGAAGAAAAATTTGCAATTATTTGCAATTATTACCAGATCTAGGAAGAAGAGGCAATAAAACATGAATCTTAATGACAACCTTCTGGTGCTGAGAATCCTTTTTCAGGATTGGTTCCAACGAATCAGGAAGCACTATGCCAGTAAACAACTACCTTTTAAAGTGCTTTTGATATTGGACAGTGCCCTTGGCCACCCAGAACCTCATGAGTTTAATATCAAAGATGTCAAAATGGTCTCCTTGCCCCCAAACAATGTGTCTAAATCAGACTCTGGATCAGGGGGTGGTAAGGACATTTAAGGCTCATTACCCACAGTACCTGAGAAAGAAGTGTCCGTGCTACAGAAGAGAACCCCAATAGAGAGAATGTCATGAGACTCTGGAAGGATTACAGTATCAAAGACACCAGTGTTGTTATAGAAAAAGCTGTGGAAATCAGCAAGCCCCAAACAGAACTGTCCAGACGATAACGACCCTGGAGAAACTCCAGAGCTAATAGCCACCAGAGCAATTAACAGACAGTGACGTGATGGAGATGAGGAAGACATACACGAAACAAATTGACATCTGCTAACCTGGAAGAAGGATGCTGATTATTCAAGACTGCCTTGACTTCTTTTGTAACATGGACCCGTCTCTGATATGGGCATGGAAACCAAAGCAAACATTTTTAGAGAAACGAAAAGGCAAAACAGAAGTTAGGACGGACTTCCACAAAGGTGCCTCCAGCATGCCTGCCTCTCCCGCCTCCATCCAGCTCCTGCGCCTCTTCTTCCTCTGCCACCCGTGGGGCAATAAGAACAACCCCCCTTCTTACTGTGTCTCTCCAGCCGCCTCAACAGTACAACACGGATGAAGACCTTTATGATGATCCACTTCCATACAGTGAACAGCAAATGTGGTTCCTCTCCCTAACAATTTTCTTAATAACATTCTTTTCTCTAGCTTACTCGATTATGAGAATACAGTATGTAACACATATACAAGATATTTGTTAATCAACTGTTTATATTCATACTCAGGCTTTTTCAACGATAGGCTATTAGTAGTTAACTTTTGGGAGAGTCAAAGTTATACATGGATTTCTTTTCTTTTTTGAGACAGAGTCTCATTTTGTTGCCCTGGGTAGAGTGCCATGGTGTCATAGCTCACAGCAACCTCAAACTTCTGGGCTCAAGTGATTCTTTGGTCTCAGCCTCCCAAGCAGCTGGGACTATAAGCGCCTGCCACAACGCCCGGCTATTTTTCAGAGACGGTGTCTTGTGCTGGCTCAGGCTGGTCCTTTGAACCCAGGTGTTTGAGGTTGCTGTGAGCTATGCTGATGCCTCTGTGCTCCACTCTACTGCCCACAGAGACAGAGCAAGATTCTGTCTCAAAAAAAAAGAATGTTTTCCATCTCATATTATTTTTTATCTGTCAAAGAATCATGGTAAAAACAGTGATTGGTATGTCTTCGTGAGGAATTTCTCTCAGATCTCAGGCCCAGGGCCGGCGGGGGAAGGTGGTTTTCATGTATGAGCTGAGCATCACATAGATAGGGAAACTACACAATTATTTCTATTAGTGGCCAACTGCGAAGGGATTAGGTCCAAATCTTAGAATCTGACCAATTCCCTGTTCAACAGGTCAAATAAATTAGTTTTCCTCAGATGTCTGTTACATTAAAAATTTAGCCTGTGATTCAGTGGGGTAGGGCATTGTAGCAAGTGCCTGTAGTCCCAGCTACTCGGCAGGCTGAGACAAGAGAATCGCCTGAGCCCAGGAGTTGGAGGTTGCTGGGAGCTGTGACACCATGACACTCTACCTAAGGCAACAAAGTGAGACTCTATCTCTACCAAAAAAAAAAAAAAAATTTAGCTGTGGCTTCAAGGTATAAGATACCAAATGTCGGAATGAACGATGAGGCAGACAGACTGCTCTGGGGAACACAGAACTGCTGAGGGGGGCTTAGCCTCTGGCCCTCAGGGGCAGGTGCGAGGTTTGCTAGAGGATTTGTGAGAGCTCCCTGGAGGGAACTAGGGGGCTGCTCCTCACCCTGCCTTGGCGGGACTAATGCCTGAGTAGCCTGGCAGTTACCAGATGTCTGGGACATGCAAGAGGTGAGCAGGTGACCACACTGAGGGGCAGAGTAAGGGAGCATTGCTGCCGCATCCTCACAGCTGGTGACTGCCGGGAAGCACAAGCAGGTGCCTAAGGTCCTACCCAGTTATGCCAACGAGAGGGACCACAGGCCTGACAAAGAAATTCTGAAAGTAGCACAGCACTCCTGGAGCTGCAGAAAGAGTAAGCCAAGAGCCTGCGGGGAGCCTGAGCACCAAGTCAAGCAAACTGCAGGGAGGTGAGAAGCCCCCGGTGAAATGCTCCAAAGAACCCACTAAAGAACTCCGGAGCCTCAAAATAAGCACAAGGGATCCCCCATAAGAAAAGAGCCCAGTCTAACATAACCCTGGCCCAGAGGCCATGGCCTGGGCTCCCACAGTGCAGTCAGGTCAGAGCCTTTGTTCCCGTCCACCCTCCACTGCAGAGCTGGAGGATGAGACAGAGCCGGAGGTGCAAGGGGTAGAGGGAGGCAGTTTAGAAAGAAGTCAAGGCTGTGCCACTCCAGGCTGCGCCTGCTCTGGGAGGCAGCAACCCGCAGCACTAGGCCTTATCTGGGTGGCAGGACATAATCTAGCTTTGAACGAAGTTTCCGGCCTTGACAACAGAACAGTTTCGGAAAAGAGACTGTTTTGTTGCAATTTAAAGGGGCATAAGGACTTGGTGTTGGCCAACAGTGACTAGAAAAGTCAAGGGCCTGCTACTCTCTATCCAGGGTCAGGGGAAGAAATTTCCCCACTGGGAGATAAATTTTAAAAGGACAGTTGAAGAATAAAATTAAATTCTCTGTGTACTTGATAGTTCTTGTTAAAATTACCAGTTACACACTGTTGAAAACAAAAGCTACCATCTCAACCACCAGTTGATGAACAATTGGAGATCTATTACTCTCAAACAAAAAGATGTTTGTTGTGGGGGGACAATGCTGGCAGAGAGGGGCCCCGTCTTGTGACAGCTTCAGCAGACTGCCACCATTCACCACACGCAGCCGCTGCTTCCCCTCTCACCAGACTTCTCTTCCAGTGGCTCTCTCAGGACCAAGACAAGGTCTGTTCACTTTCCCAGGTAGAGTAGGCTAGACGCTTAGTCTCCTATCAGCTTCCGACCTCCATACTTACAGGGTCAAGCTGCTTTCCAATAACGAATGACAGTTCTTGTCTAGTAACAATTCCCACATCAACTGAAGAGACACTGCATTATTCAACCCCCACTGCACTTGATAGTAACCAAAAACAAGTTTCCCATTTTGTACATTCATAAAAACAATCTTTCCTTTTCAAAACAAAAGTTACATATCTGTCAAAACCATAAATCTCACATGTAGGTGAGATCTTGCTTGTTTCTGGTTTCTAGCGGTTACTAGGAAGTTATAAACTTCACATTCTCTCACATCTTCTGAATTCCTGTTCATACAAAGCCTGCCTGATCTACCCACAGGACTGACCAAAGTAAGTAGGCCAAGTTATTGAAGATGATTTGATGACATTTCCAACAGGACCAGGGTCTGGATGTCATAAATCTGAGATGCTTTCGACTATTTAAAACAATTCAGCTGAAAAATATTCCGCTAAATAAAAGATGATTGACAGGATTTTTAAATAACTTTATGATCTTAAACTGTGCATAATTACATATCATTTGCAAATGACAAGGTATTTGCCACAGGGAAAAAATTGCCTTCTGAAATTGTTCCTGACTCTGATTGTAATAGTGCAAATATTTAAAATTTCTCAAGGATTATTATAACATTTAAAAACATATTCTTAGCATAATTTTTATTCACTTCAGTTTTTAAAATATGCATTTAAAAGTCATAACTGTCAGGTAACAATCCACACTGGATACATTCAGATCAATGTTGATCTGCCAATGCCACTAAGTTGTAAAATGTCTGGAGACAAAAAATAATCACTACCATGCCCAAATCATTTCTGGAACTCTTCCTTGGAAATTGTTTTTAGAGTTAATCTATGAGCCAGATCAAAAAACAAAACTAACAAAATAAAAAGCCGTATTATTTCATGGGTCTACCTTAAATTTGTTTTTAAAAAGAACAAACAGATTACAAGGTAGAAAACTAACCCTACTAGACATTAAAACATACTAAAAATCCTCTGTAATTAAAACAATGAGTTACTGGTGCAAAAACAGATGAACTGAGTAATAATGAATAGAGCGGGGGTTAGCAAGGTGTGCCCCATGGTTATTTATTTTCGGAAGGAAAGTGCTATGGGAACCCAGCCACGATCTTTCATTTATAAATTGTCTGTGGGTACCATTGCCCTATAAGAGCAGAGATTTCATGGACTACAATCCTAAATATGTACTGTATTACTGCACAGAGTTGGAGAACATTATACTTAGTAAAGTATTATGAGGATGAAAAAGCAAGTATCCAATGCACTCCACACAAATATGAAACCGGTAGACAAATATACACCCACCCACACGAGAGAAAAACACAAACTCAAGTTGGGGACAGGAGGAGAGGAAGGAGGGGAGGGTAAGGGGGTGGGTGAAGAGGAGGATTGGTGTGCCCTCATCTAATGGGCACAATGTGAAGGTGGATGGCACACCTCCTGGGTGACGGGCACAACTACACTTGGACTTTACCTAGCAAAGGCAAACATTGTAACCTAATTGTATGTATCCTCAAACTAAACTGCAATAGAAAACCAAAATTTAACATCTAGCATTCTGGGAGGTCAAGGCCTGTACACTGCTTGAGCTCAGGAGTTGGAAGGCATCCTGAGTATGAGTAAGACCAGTCTCTACTAAAAAGAGGAACAAACTAACAGGTGTGGTGGAGGGTGCCCGTAGTCCCAGCTACATGGGAGGCTGAGACAAGAAGACTGTCAGAGCCCAAGAGTTTGAGGTTGCTGTGAGCTATGATACCACAGCACTCTACCCAGGGCAACTGAGTGAGACTCTGTCTCAAAAAAAAAAATTAACATATGACAAAGTCGATGTTTCAATTTACTAGGGCAAAGATAGATATTTTTAAAATAAATAATGCTGTACTAGTGGTCCACCATGGCATTCTACCATGGGTGACATAGTGAAACTCTGTCTCCAAAAAAAAAAAAAAATCGCTAGGACAATTAGGCATTTGGACAAGCTAAAATTAGATACATACTTTATACACATATATAAGAATAAATTCCAAATGGATCAAGATTCTAAATAAACAGAAATTAAATCATATAAGTATTACAGAAAGATAGATGATACCTCTTAAATTTCTGTATAGGGAAAAGTTTCCTAATTATGACTCAAAATCTGAAGACAATGAAATAAAATAGTGATATACTTTGCTTCATAAAAATGAAAAAAAAATTCCATAACAAAAACAACAAAGAAAAAATAACTGAAAACGTTGGAGAAAATATTTGCTGTGTATGTCAAAGACAAAGGGCAATAGCACCAAGAGATAAGGAACTTTTAAAAATTGAGGGACAGCCAAGGCCATGGTGGCTCACAGCTGTAATCCCAGCACTTTGGGTGGTCGAGGTGGGAGGATCACTTGAGACCAGCATGAGTGACATAACAAGATCTTTCTAAAAAGTTTAAAAGTTAGTCAGGCATGCTGGCATGGACCTGTAGCTCTAACTGGTCAGGAGGCTAAGGCAGGAAGATCATTTGAGCCCAAGAGTTCAAGTCTACACTGAGCTATGATTGTGTCACTGTACTTCAGCATGTAGTTCTGGGCACAGAGGCAGATCCCATTTCTAAAATAAAAAGCTAAAAAAAAATTTAAAATACTGAAGGGCAAAGAACCACAAATCTAACAGAAAAATGGGGAAAGAACACATATAATTCATAAAAATGTATAAAAATACATATGAAAAGATGTTCAAACTCACGCTAGATGCTATTTCTTATTCATAAAATTGATGAAAATTGTAAATTAAAAATTACAACACATTCCATAGTGAGGTGCTGGGAAAACTGGTGGTCTCACTTATACAATGCTGCGGGGAGAAATATAATCCTTTGGAAGCAGAAAATGGCAATCTCTAAAAAACTCCATATCACTTACCTTTTGCTCCAGGAATTTCCGCTGAAGGTACACTGCTAACAATAGAAGAACACATTTGAGTCTCGGCACCTGTGGCTCAAGTGGCTAAGGCGCCAGCCACATACACCTAAGGTGACGGGCGTTGTGGTGGGCGCCTGTGGTCCCAGCAACTTGGGAGGCTGAGGCAGGAGACTCGCTTGAGCCCAGGAGTTGGAGGTTGCTGTGAGCTGTGATGCCATGGCACTCTACCCAGGGCAACAGCTTGAGGCTCTGTCTCAAAAAAAAAAAAAAAAAAGAACACATTTGAACAAGATATTAGCTGTAGTGTTGCTTGTATGTGCAGAAAGCTGGAAACACCTAAATGCCTATACAGAGAAGAGTGGTTGAATCAATGATGGTCTTTCCCTACATCGGAGAATCTTTCTGAACTGATACAGAGGGATGTCCAGGATATAAGAGCACAGGAGTATGTTGCCTGTCATAGAAGAGTGAGGAGGAGATGCTGGGAAACTATCCGTTCATCTTCACATTCGCGCAGGAGGAAACAGAGGCGACGTAATCCAAAAACTAACAGTTTGTGGTCATGCACAGGGGATGGGTGTGAAAGGGGTGAAGAGAATGAGAGAATGGGAAATATGGGGAGAGGGACAGATAACTAAATATATCTTTTCATGTGGTTTCAACTTTTAGAACTATTTTAGTATTTCCCATACTCCAAAGATAAATAAATAAAATTAAGCTATAAGTAGAGCCCAGAACAGAATACAAATGTGACCACAGAGATCTAACTGGATGAATGACCTGACAGACGAATAAACCACACTGAAGAGGTTAAGGAAGAAAATCACTCACCTGAGTTACTTCAGTAAACAGTATTTTGAAAACTTGACCAGGTAGGCGGGTGCATTTATAGTCCTTCGAGCTACTAGAAGAATGAGGCCGAAAGGTTGCTTGTGCCCAGGAGCTTGAGGCTACAGTGAGCTATGACGGCACCTGTGAATAGCCCCTGAACTTAAGCCTGGGCAATATAGTGAGACCCTGTCTCTAAATTTTTTTTTTTTTGAGACAGTATCTCACTTGTTGCCCTCGGTAGAACGCTGTGGTGTCATAGCTCACAGCAACCTCAAACTCTTGGGCTCAAGTGATTCTCTTGCCTCAGCCTCCCATGTAGCTGGGACTACAGGTGCCCCCCACAAGGCCTGGCTATTTTTTAGAGATGGGGTCTTGCTCTTGCTCAGGATGGTCTAAAACCCATGTGCTCAGGCAATCCACTCACTTCGGCCTCCCAGAGTGCTAGGATTACAGGTGTGAACCACCATGCCTGGCCTCTAAATATATTTTTAAAAACCCTTAGAAAATAGTCAGCATCATAAAAAACAAAGACTGAGGAACCGTAACAGACGAAGAAATTAGGAGAGCTGACCATTCCTCATCTTGATTACAGTAATGTTTTCTCAGACACATATATGTTGAAACTATATTCTTTAAATATATGTTGTTTATTGTATGTTAATTATAAAAAGGGATAAACATTATGAAAGAAAATGAAGAATTAATAATTATAAAGTAAGAAGTAAATTCATGAATTGTGTTTTTGTTTTCTTTCCTAATGACAAGATAATTGACTTCCATATGTGCTAGAGAGGAATGGACATGAGAACCGGGCCCGCCCGACCCAAGCAGGCCACCCTCTGTCCCTAGAATCACACTTTCAAGTGTAGGCCCAAGACCTAAGTTGATTCAATGAGTCCTTTTGCCTTTGTTCCTCATATCGGTCATAGGAGAAGAATCCTCCTCCCCACCACTGTATAATAAGAGTCTTGAGCTACCAGCGTCCCCTCTGCGTCTGATGGAGAGAGCTCTTGAGAATGAAATTGATACGGAGAACAGAAGGGCAGGGAGATAAGGACAGAGAACAAAACAATGACATCTTTTCAATCTTTGCTCCTAGCTGTGGCTAGACTGCATCGCCTTTGGGACGTTCAGTTATAAGAATCAAACGATTTACTTGTTTTTTTCATTTTTACCTGAGCTGATCTGAGTAGTTTCTATCACTTGCAACCAAATGAACCTGACCACAAACAACCCCAACGCCAGTGGGGCAATACATGTCATAAATGGTCTTCATCATCTTTAAATACCACC
This sequence comes from Otolemur garnettii, assembly GCF_000181295.1. NCBI lineage: Eukaryota > Metazoa > Chordata > Mammalia > Primates > Galagidae > Otolemur > Otolemur garnettii. The sequence goes on from NW_003852479.1 coordinate 21,645, forward strand.
TGTGCGCGTAACACCAGAAACCAGACTTGTTTAAAGAAAATGATGAAGCCGTGATTATCATAATGAAGAGTTTGTTGAGGGTTCTCGGATGTTGGGCCCTGAACCAGCTGCTGATTAGTGAAGACCCTCAACTCCTACCACGCAGTTGTAGAGATGTTGTTACCAATCCTCCTCCAAGTCCTGGAGAATTTAAAGAGAACTAGAATTCAAGAACTTATCCTGAAGTCAGTTTCCCTTTGTTGTCTCTCTAGCACCTTATCCCC
>NW_003852479.1:22189-24134 GCF_000181295.1 Otolemur garnettii
CGTCAATCTTTCCATGGAAACGCACATAATATTCCTTGCGGCAGCCTCTTACCCCTGAACTGAAGAGATCCTCCCGCCTCAGCCTCCAGAGCAGCTAGGACCACAGGTACACAATACCACCTGGGCTAATTTGTCTATTTTTAGTAGAGACGGGGTCTCATTTTTGCTCAGGCTGATCTCAAACTCCCAGCCTTGAGCAATCCTCCCTCCTCAGCTGCCCAACATGCCAGGCTACTCCCTGGCGTCTCATCCCCTGACCACCTCTTCTGTTTTCTAGAAAGGCTCTCATTCTGGGGTTCAGACACCACCTCCTAGAAAGGCTCTCGTTCTGGGGTTCAGACGCTGCTGCCTTTGCCCTTTCTCCTTCCTCTCTGGCCAGGTCTTCTCTTTTGGAACTCCCTTTCTGTGCTGAAGCCTACAGGCTGGTGCTGCTCTCCTGGGCTCATCTTCCTGTCCCTGCAGCTGCCCCTCTTGGCCACACTTCCTCACTGAGCTTGTATTGTCAATCACTAGAGAGAATGAGCATCCCCAGAGCCATGGCTGAGGCCCAGACCTCCTTCTCCACTGAAGACCCTCGCGTTTCCCTGCTCCTCATGACCCTGCCAGAGCGAGTTTTTAAAACTCATGTATTTAAAATATGCCTTAAAAGGCAAAAGAAATAACAGGGGTTCTTGAAAGAAGGCTATTTATTCTATGAACTTCACTTTATGTGGGATTCTGATAAAGAGACCAAATTATGAAACCAATTTTGTTACTTAGCAGATAACGTTGAGAACTTGGATTTGAAGGAGCTGTAAATACAAAGAGCAAAGTCAGCTCTAATTCCTGCAGGACTTGATCTCTGTACAGAGACTCCCTGAAGTCAGGACTGTAATGTTAGTTTTAAAGGTTACGCAAACGCACTGGTCTATGTTCAAGTTCAGCCCTGCCCTGTGTGCCAGTGAGCTGCGATGCAGTGTAGCTGTGGGTGACGTCACCCCAGGAAGAGCCAGCTGTGCCCACGAAGGCAGGCACCACAGGCTTCTGTTAGAAGCTCGTAAAACAAACTGGTTACGAGACAGGTTGGTTCAGTTCAGTTTCAAACACACACTTACAAGGCCATCTTCTCTATCTGTGGAGTGTCAACACCGTAAAGCTAATTTCAATTTTTGTTTTGTCTTCATACTAAAGCTGTCTTATCCTTTTTCCCTTTTCAAGTGAAAAAAAAAATCTCTAAGTTCACAAAACAGTGGGAAAATAACGCAGGAAATAAAATCTGCTTTCTGAAAATATTTCCTGATTACAAAAGTAATGAAACTTACTGTTCAAACAAACACACACACACACACACAGACACACACACACATCACTCCAGAAGTGAAGGGAGCAGGAAACACCCGCCTGTGGAGGTGTGTGTCGGACTTGGCTCTGCTGAGGAGCTTTCCCGGACACCGGAGAAGTTACACCACAGTAACAGCCTCCTGTCTGCCAAGATGCTGCCCTGTCCCCCACCCCTGCACACTTGAGTGACCCGGCCGCACCAGCTCGGGACACACAGGACCACATTTTGTGCTTGTCCCTTGTTCCCAACACCAGCAAACCCTCAGCCCCCAGTTTTCCCAGTGATGTTCTGAGGCCCCCGAGGTGACTCCCACCTAGGCTTGTGCTTCTTTCCCAGATCCTAGCCAGAGCTCACTGCCTCTGCAAGTGTCAGGGGCTGGCCCAGGCCACCCAGCAGCTCCCTGTGCCCAGACGGACAGTGGCCCTGGGCACTGCAGAGAGGAGGCTCCTCGCTCCAGCCTGGATGGCTGAGACTCCAAAGTTGCGCAAGGTCCCTCATCACCTTGTCCTGCCAGCTGCCACCTAAACCTCCCAGGCTCCATTCTCGTCATTGTTCTCTGTCTGCTCCAGCCACCCAGGCACCCTCTTCTTCCTCTTTCAGCCCCAAAGCAGTTAACACTGTCCA
>NW_003852479.1:24687-26513 GCF_000181295.1 Otolemur garnettii
TGAGCTTGTATTGTCAATCACTAGAGAGAATGAGCATCCCCAGAGCCATGGCTGAGGCCCAGACCTCCTTCTCCACTGAAGACCCTCGCGTTTCCCTGCTCACTGGGCAGGAATGCTCTTGGCTATCCCCCCCAACCGTTGGCCCACCCTAATTCAGTCTTTTTCCACAAACTGCCTCTTCACCTGTATCCCCCATCTCTGTGAATGGCACCACCACCCTCTGTTGTCCCGGACTAAGGGCCTCTCACCCCTGCTTCCCCTGTCCGACCTGCAGCCAGTAACTACAGAGTCCAGAAGCAGGTCTTGGTCCCAAAGTTCAGGCCACTGTGACCTTCCTGGGGAGCTGCTCTCCCACCCAGAGGACTGTTCCCTCCCAGGCAACTCTCTCGGGCCTCTCAGCAGAGCACACACGGGAAGTGATGACCGCTGTCCACACACTGCAAGAACCACTGGGGCTCCGGGGTGGCGCCCAGGCTCTACCTAGTGCCCCCGAGGCTGGGGCTCCCTGTGGTTCAAAGCCTTACTGATGGACTCCACTCTAATTTCTGCACCCCTCTGCAGCCAGAGCACTCTTTCTCAAGTGCAGACCTCACTGGTCACTCTAAGAATCCTTACAGTTATTTTTGCCAGGTCACAGAATACTTCTGTGGTTCCCTCCAGCTTGGACAACTCTTCACCGTCTGACCCCACCTCCCCAACTCGCCTCCTCTGTCCCTCTTGCCTTCTCTCCCCTTCCCCATGTTCCCATCACCCTCAGACCCACCTGGGCCTGTGAGTCCTATGCCTGTGCCCAGAACCATGCTTAGCCCCTAGTGAGAATCCAGACATTCTGGGAAGAACGAGTGAGTGAACACATCAGGCTCCGTCACAGAGCGCCACACCAGGGAGGAGAGACTGGATTCTGCCACTCACCGGCTGACCCACTCTGGACACCTCCGTCTGGGCCTCAGTCTCCTGACCCATTAAATGATCTCTGAACTCCCTTCCTGCATGCCCCCAGCTCTTTGGATCACAGAAGTTCAGAAGTTATATAATTCTTCTTTTGTGAAAAAGCATGAAGGTTTACATTTGTAACAATTGCTACTATTTCTGCATCAGCAGAAATAGGGGAGTAACCAAATGTGAACAGTGTATTTTAAATAAAACTTTGGGGAAGACGTGAACCCCGAGTTCCCCTCTGCCGTACAGAAGTCAGGAGCTCCAGTGCCTCCCCGAGTCCTACCTCATTCCCTCTCCTCCCTCCTCTGCCCTATGCATTCCATCCAAGGAAGAGCAGATTCACTGTGCCACGGCTGCCGTGGAGGAGGTGGAGAGGTGGGTCACACCAAGTCCACGGCAGGCTCTTCAATAAGTCTGATTGTACTGATCTTCTCAGGCCACAGTCACCAAACACAAAGCTTTAGTCATCATGAGGAAAATGAGCTACATTGATGTTACACTTTATGTTGGGTGGTGACTCTAGATTAAAATGATGCTAATAAATGATCCAACTCAAGAAGAAAGAGAAACGTCAATCTTTCCATGGAAACGCACATAATATTCTCAGTCACTGTCAAAGCCCTTTCATCCTGAAATTCTGTTGGTGTGTTTAGGACTGAAACAACGCCTCAAACCACCGCGATTGCTCCTATTAGGGTTTCTGCAGGTTGAAAGTTTACTGTTCAAAGGCCGCACGAATGTCACTGATAGTTGACATGAATAATGTGAGGGTTGTTAACCATCCGACTTGTTGTGTCCACGGTGAGCAAACTGAAGCCTATGCTGGAGTGTCCTATTGATCTGCGCGTTTGGTCTTTAGTCTGAGGGAAGCCGTCACTTACATTAGC
>NW_003852479.1:27449-30589 GCF_000181295.1 Otolemur garnettii
GCTGGAACTACAGGTGCCCACCAGAATGACTAACTAGTTTTTTAATTTTTAGTAGAGACACGGTCTCACTCTTGTTCATACTGTTCTCAAACTTCTAAGCTCAAGTGATCCCCCAGCCTCAGCCTTCCAGAGTGTTAGGATTACAGGTATGAGCCACTTTGCCCAGCTAGGTGACCAGATTTGATGGCTGAGAAACTTTAGAAATATGCCAGTTACTAGGGGTGGGGGGTGAGAGTGGCGGGAGATGGGAAAAGCGTGAAAGAGTGAAGGGTAAAGCGAGTCCCTGCCTCATGGCTTATCCTTTTGCAATGTGTGGCCCTGGAGAGAGAATGACTTTTCTCCTGGCTTTAGAGCAAGGGGTGTCAGGGGCAGTGGGCAGGGGACTGCTGCTGGCACTGCCTCAGGTGGGTAGCTGCCCACAGGAGGATGGGCCTGGAGCTGTTTCCCAGGAAATGGGGCCATCAGTCCTTTGGTTTTCAGGAGGTGAAAAGGAAAAACTGAGGAACCCCAGAGAGAACAGTGACAGCAGTGGTGACCCTCCAGGAGTGATTGCCAGACTAGACATGATACAGCACTCCCAGAGTGGGGAGTGCCCACCAGGCATTCTCAGAGGCAGGACGGGGCTGGCACCCTGGGAGTTCTGCCACGAGTCCTTCCAAGGCTAAAGCCCAGGAGTGTCTGTCTCAGAATACCACTCAGTCTGGTGCCCTTCCTGGGTCTGTGGGCCATCACCTCTCAGGGGACACTAGCAACTACCCATGGCAATGAAAGACCAGCCTGAAAAATGACCCCCACTCCCAGGGAGGCACAGAGGGAGCAGTGGCTGTCTGACCGATTGGACACGGTTGCTTTTCTGGCTTGAGGTGGAAGTCGGCTGACCATAGCCTTTTAAACAGGGTAGGCCTTGAGGACTGGGGGAAATTATGCACTTTACAACCCTTTGGTTTGTGGGTAAGGCCATCTCCAAGCATTTAGAGTTTTTTCCTTTATGATCTCAGATACATCTTGCTGTGACAGAGCACAGAACTTATTTGAACAGTCAGAACTCTGTGGCAAATCTTGGAGCAGGGTGCAAGGGAAAGTTGACTTTGGAGATGAAGTGCTCTGGAGTTTCTCTTTGTATTTTATTACAGATAAATAACATTCTGGTTTGGAGTTTCTCTTTGTATTTTATTACAGATAAATAACATTCTGGGTTTTTTTTTGTTTGTTTGTTTGTTTGTTTTTTTGAGACAGAGTCTCATTTTGTCATCCTTGGTAGAGTGCTGTGGTGTCATAACTCACAGCAACCTCAAACTCTTGGGCTCATGGGATTCTCTTGACTCAGCCTCCTGAGTAGCTGGGACTACCATGCCCAGCTATTTTTAGAGACAGGGTCTCACTCTGGCTCAGGCAGGTCTTAAACTCCTGAGCTCAGGCAATCCACCCGCCTTGGCCTCCCAGAGTGTTAGGATTACAGGCGTGAGCATCACACTCGGCCTCATTCAGTTTTTTAAAAAGAAAAGGAGGACAAGAACTCTGAGGAGAACCTGAGGTCACTAGTTCCTGGGGTCGCTAGAACCTTGTGTCGGCTAGTTGGGGTTACTCAGAGGCCTTTCCTCCCCTTTATCCTCTCTCCCTCCCATGCCTCCTCCCTAATGGCTGTGATTAAGTCCCAACAAAAGGACTCACTGTAGCAAGGACAAAAACACTGTAGCCAATAAAACATTACCCTGAATTTTTGCTTGTTTCCACCCCCTTCCCTTTTTGGAGGGGGGTATGGTTCAGTTATAATTTTGTTTGATGGCAAGTAATGGTAATAATAATTTTAGAAAGCTACTTCAATTAAAATAATTTTTTAAAAATTTCATGTGGAGGGTGGCGCCTGTGGCTCAAAGGAGTAGGGCACTGGTCCCATATACTGCAGGGGGCAGATTCAAACGTGGCCCAGGCCAAAAACTGAAAAAAAAATTCAGGTGGATCCTTGATATTGTAGTTATGAGGTGATTGCCCCCTGGGGTGTATAGCCCCATGGCAAAATAAGGATAATACACATTTATTCAGTAGAAGACAGATTGATTCGTTTTATTATTTCATGCATTGAGCAGCTACTAAGGGCAGATGTAAAAAGGTGACTAAGGACATATTAAGATAAATAAGAATGTGAGTACCTTGAGCTTAAGGAGACAATTATTATCTCCCAGATCAGTTATACCTCAGATGTTTGCTTTTAAATTGTTTGGAAATCAAAATATGTTTTTACACGGATGTGGCCAGAAATAGAAAAATGAGGAAGATAAATTTTTTTTAAGTGGGCCCACAAGTAAGAACAAATTAAGATTAACAACTTCCTGCTACAGAATTTGAGGAAAAGAAAGGAAGAAATGTAGGAGTGAAAGATAAGAGTTGACGCCACACAGGCCACCCAGCACAGAACCGCCTGGTGACCTTCCCAAGTAGGCCTGGCAGCTCCGGGCAGAGGCCTGTGCAGCTCGGCTTGGTGTCCCTGGGCCATCAGTGCATGTGTAATCCAAGGTCACCTTTCTACTTCCAGTGTGGTAAAACTGCATGTGGAATCCCTTACCCGGTAACCACACGTTGCCCAAAGTCTTTGTTTATGATCAGCCTCACTAATTTACCCATCCCTCCTCTGTAGGGCACAACACAAGTCTCACTTTTTTAGAAAGAACCTTTCTGACCCAGGCTAGAGAAATATCTCTACGAGCACATGTGGGCACGCCCCAGAAGGAGATAACTCTATTTTTGTGCATGGAACTTGGGCACTCCTTCAGCTTCTTCTAATCTGTATGGCCACAGAGTGCCCTTGGGAATGGTTTTTGTACCCTAGATCCATAAAATAAGGCGGGTTTTCAAAAAACACAGGAAGCTTTTTTAATGAAATCATTTTTATTTAAAACGTTTTTCAAAAGGGACGTATTAGTTTGCATTCCCACCAGCAGTGTAGTAGTGTTCCCTTTTCTCCACAACCCTGCCAGCATCTGTGATTTTGGGATTTTGTGATATGGGCTAATCTAACTGGCATTAGATGATATCTCAAATTGGTTTTGATTTGCATTTCTCCGATGAGTAAGGATGGTGAGCATTTTTTCATATATCTGTAGGCCATGTGTCTGTCTTCTTTTTTTTTTTTTTTTTTTTTG
>NW_003852479.1:31548-33252 GCF_000181295.1 Otolemur garnettii
GCCAGTTGGATGAGAGTTTTTCAAACTGTATATGGAAGCAACACACTGTATCCTATGATAGAATTAATGTACACAATTATGATCTAATAAAAAAAATTAAAAAAACGTTTTTCAAAATTAGCTTTACATCAAAGGTAAGTATTAAAAGTTGTTCAGTGTCTCATAAATGATCATGCACTGTTTATAATTAAACCCTAAGCTTTTAGGCTAAATATACAGTAGAAGGAATAGGTAGACCCATAGTTCCCTATGTGACTCAATTCCCAGTTCTCTGTCACTATCACAGGTCTGCTCTGAATGAATAAGAGTTATTACAAATTACAAGAATAACATTTAGGAAAACTAAACAAGCACAGTGTTGCCACTCTAGTTGTTTAATGGGGGCACATTAGCTTAATAGGTAACGGTTTATTTTTCATATTCTATTATACAGAAGCATATTTTAAGTACAGCAGTGGTTAGATTTCTTAGGAAATTGAATCCAAGGTTGATTGAGGAATAAGAATGTCGTTTTATTTGAAGGAAATAATTAAATGAATAATCCTATTATTCCTGTCTCCACACCATATGAGAGGATTGAAGAAATTGTAAATTAGATAAATGTTTACAAATGGATTTTAATTGTCCTAATGAACAGTGGCTGGTTTAATTTGGGATAAACCAGCCCGGTCTTAGGTGTTGCTCAAAGACCAATGTCAGGAATTTGATATCTCCTTGGTGCTTGTCACACAGACTCGTTTCTATTTGTTTTTATCAACACAGTGCTCTGAATTGTTGCCTTGGAAATATGTACCTGTGATCCAGGGAAGCCAGTGGTCAAAAGTATTAACATGACTGAGAAATAACTCCAGGGACACATTCTCTTGAGGAAATGGTCTTAGGCTTTCAGTATATGAAGAGCAAATTATGTTGTTTCTTTTCATTTAAATTAACATCCTGTCTCATTTCTCAAAGGAATAATGCAAATCACCATTCCTAATCCACAATTTAAAAATTGATTCTGGAAAAATCCATAAGAGATGAAGGAAATCATCTGTGAAAACAATTTAAAAAGCTAAACTGTTTAGTGACACCTCTATCCGCCACCTCTGGTGTTCACTCCCATGTGTAATCCCTTCCTGTGAGGATGGGTGGGACCCATGACTTGCTTCTAACCAATACACTGTGGCTAAGGCAATAGGTATCACTCTTTTGACAGTGTGATATTATAAGATTGGACAATTAAATTTGCAAACTTGTCCTAGAAAAAAAGAAGTATTCCCCTTGACAAGCTACATACCTGGGCGGTGCCTGTGGCTCAGTGGGTACGGCCCTGGCCCCATATACCAAGGGTGGTAGGTTCAAACCTAGCCCTGGCCAAATTGCAACAAAAAAGTAGCCGGGTGTTGTGGTGGGTGCCTATAGTTCCAGCTACTTGGGAGGCTGAGGCAAGAGAATCACCTGAGCCCAAGGAGTTGGAGGTTGCTGTGAGCTATGACAGCACAGCACTCTACCAAGGGTTAATAAGTGAAACTCTGTCTCAAAAAAAAAATAAGAGAGAGAGAGAGCAGCTATGTACCAATGCCAGCGCTAGTCCACCTTTCAAATTTTGGAAATTTTTCTGGAATGGCCATCAGATCTGTGGTCATATTACCCTTGATGTCCTGGTGTCATCAAAATGTCTTCCTTTCAATATTTCCTTTATCTTCAAGTAAAGAAAAAAAA
>NW_003852479.1:33322-35428 GCF_000181295.1 Otolemur garnettii
AGTGTCCTGTGAGCTCTTTGCTTTTGTTCATCAGTGGGCTCCTTCAGGACCATTTTTGCACACATCTTTCTCATGCCAAGATTTTCCTGTTTCTTGACCGGAAGCAGTGGCTCACACCTGTAATCCTAGCACTTTGGGAGGCCAAGAAGGGTGGATTGCTTGAGTGCAGAAGTTCAAGACCAGCTTGAGCAAGAGTGAAACCCCATCTCTACAAAACAGAAAAACTAGCCCATTGTTCTGGTGGGCACAAGTAGTCCCAGCTACTCAAGAGGCTGAGGCAAGGGGATCGCTTGAGCCTAGGAGTTGGAGGTTGCCGTGAGCTATGACGCTAGGGCACTAACACAGGGTGACAGAGTAAGACTCCGTTTCCACAAAAAAGAAAAAAAAAAGAAAAGATTTTCCTGTTTCTCTATTGATGTTTACTTGGTCTGCTACGCTTCTCATATCAGCCAACAATTCTGACACACAATTTGACAAATTTTTGCATTGTTTTTATCAGTTCTGTTCATAACTGGCCACCTTGACCTCTCTTCATCATTGATGCTTCCTTTCTGTTCAGAAAAATATTTAATACATTTGTGTATTGCCCATTTCTTCATGGCATTATCTCCATAAACTTGGACTAACACGTCCCCGATGTCACTTCCACTCTTACCAAGTATAACAAGAAATTTAATGTTTGTTTGTTGCTCTAATTCAAGATCCAACATTCTTGCATTGGCACACTAAAACACACAACAATCATGAACATGAGCCAGCAAGACATGAGCACAGCTGTGAGATACTGATAGACCAGGGTCATGAAATCGACTGTACTGTTTGTACGGTGCTACCACCCTGAGCACATGTGGCAAGTTTGCAAATTTAATGGTCAGACCTTGTATATTCTAAGAGTTTGCCTTACCCCCAGTCTCGCCCTCGCTATCCTGCTGGCTTTGAAGAAGCACTCATGTGCTTCTGACCTGGCTGTGGAGGGACCCAGAAGGCAAGTGGCTGCAGATAACTGTTAGGGCTGAGGGCCTTGAGTTCAAGGGGTTAAGTCTGCCAACAAGCACAGTGGACCTATAATGGACCAATGTCCAAACTTCAAGATGAGAATGAGACCCAGCCAACACCTTGGTGGCAGCCTAAAGTCGAGGCCCTGAAGCAGAGAACCAAGCTAAATCATGCCTGGATTCTTGACCCACAGAAATTATGAGATAAATATATGTTGTTTTAACCTACTGAAAAAAATAAAGAAGTTAGTTGAACTACGTAGGAGTATTTGACTTTTCAGCAACTCTATATGTAGAAGGATTTTTAAGCCAAATAATTCTCCCCCAACCCAATTTCCCCAAAATCTATGGGTCTGTGCTATCAATAAGGGGCAGAAGGTTTTCAGAGATGTTGAATGGAAATTGCAGAAGATAAGTTTAGCAATAATATTGGAATCATAGAGGAGACAGAATTTGCTTGGGGAGGTCTTATGAGATGAACAACCACAGCCATCGTTGGTGACCACCTTGTGTTTTTATTTTCTTCTTTTCTCTCTCCTGCTCTCCTCCTGTTCTTTTGCCTCGTTTATGCTCCAGAATAAAGTATGCATGGCACTTTGTAGATGTTTATTACCGCAGTTAGTCTTCCCAGGACTCAGAACACATGCATTTTTCTGAGGCACTAAATCAGTCTCATCCAGTAAATATGGTAAAGGTGATATTAAAACTCAGGCCTGTTGAACACAGAGGCCCACGTGGAGTCTGAGTGTCTGCAAGGTCTGCAAGCACATGTGTTTGGTGGACAACCTTCATTTTTTAAAATTATTATTATTATTTTCTTTTTGCATGTACATGTGATTATTGGGTTTCTACTTTTTGCCTTCACAGAATTAAAAAGGGTTAAAATTTAACAACAATAACAATGTTTAAGATAAGGACTAGAAACAGGTTCGGTGCCTGTGGCTCAAGCGGCTAAGGCACCAGTCACATGGGTTCGCATCCAGCCCGGCCCCACCAAACAACAATGATGGCTGCAAGCAAAAAATAGCCAGGCGTTGTGGCAGGCGCCTGTGGTCCCAGCTACTTGGGAGGCTGAGGCAGGAGACTCGCTTGAGCCCAGGAGTTGGAGGTT
>NW_003852479.1:35768-41271 GCF_000181295.1 Otolemur garnettii
AAAAAACAGATCATGCCAAATCTTATAGACAATAGAAAAAGAAGAAATACTTCAAAATCATTCTGCTTAATCTGGATACTCCTGATATTAAAATTCGAAAAAATATATTATTATAAAGGGCAGATTACAAACATAATTCACTTTTCAATTATCCTGTATCCTACACGACATATTAACAAGTTGAAGTAAAAATTAATGTTTAAGTGATGTACTTTAGTCAAAATCGAATCCAATTTATGTGAGAATTAGTCACTATTTTATTTTCTTTTTTTTTCCCAGCAGACATAGAAGGAGGGAGGAGGTGAGGGTAAGGAGACAAACTTTATTTTTTTAGAGGCTTCCCCCCCAATCCTATGACACTTGGTAAGGATTCTGCCTTCAGCTCAAGGTTGCACGCGGGTACTATTTGAGTAAGGATTGTTAAATGCAAAGTTGCTTCAAAAGAAGTTTGTGTATGTAAGGAGACATCTTTTCAACTGAAATAATATTTTGAAAGTTACTAATGTGCATCACACCTTGCCTTTTAAATACATGGCTGTTACATAGTTGGCGCTGAACAGCCATCTGCCTGGAGGAAAAATTGGGAATGGGGCTGTGCCCGTGGCTCGGGGACTAGAGCGCCGGCCCACATACCGGAGGGGGAGCTCTGCGCTGCCTCGATGGAAGCAAGTATCTAGAAATCTTTTCTCTCCCTCAGTAGCATTTCAACAGTGAGGCTTGGCCAGCTTTATTTGTGGGAGGTGGAGGCAGAGGAAGGACCACAGAGTCGATGCTTTCCTGTGCACGGTTAAAGGAGATGACCACATCCTGCAACCTGACTGTGCAGAGCAAATGTATTTCTTTTATTTTAACTCCTAGCTGAGCCAGCAGATCTGGTGATCTTCCCAACTGAGTTTCCCCTCACGAATTCTTATGAAACCAATTTATTAAAGTAAACGTCAATCCCATTTAAAGTTTCGTTCAATCTTGTAATTTCTGTAGTTGCCTTAGGTGGTGACCAGTCCCCAGCAGAAACAATTACAGAGGCTGATTTTCCTGCTAACATGAGTCTGGAGGACAGGGAGAGACTGTTCCTCTGTGACTTTCTGTAACTGGCTGAAAGGCAAAGTCCTCGGAAACATGTTCAGGTTTTGTTTTTGTTTTATACCCAGAGGCTGCACAAAACCCACTGTCCGCTTAGCTCCTCCCCATGCTCCAGGAGTTTGAGGCCGAGGTCTGAGGCTGGTGTGACGGACACTGGGCTCCCCCACCTGGGGCGGTGCTCTCCGGGCTGCTGGGTTCCCCGACTCCGGCTGCTCGCAGGCCCCTGGGTTTCAGCCTCATCCTCTCTCCAGTCTTTCCATCTCCGTCTTCCAGCCTCGGAGGAAGGGTGACTTGCCTCGCCTGCCTCACTGGGGCTCAGGGCAGACGTGCTGCTGCTAAGTGGACATGGGAGGCTCGGGGCTGCGGGCAGGTCCGGCAGGGTTAGCTCGCAGGCCGGTCTCACCATGAGCGTCAGGAACCGGCAGGGCCACTCGGCCCCTGTGTGGGAGTGGGAGCCTGAGAGAGGAGGGGCTGTCCAGGAGCCTGAACAAAGGTTTGTGTCCATCCTCTCCAGCTTCCTAATTCCTTTCTGCTTTCACGTGAAGGATTCAGGGAAAGGCGGGAAGAATAAAGGCCGTTTAGAGTAGCCAGAGACTATCTTGGTTCTCAGTAATCCCTAAACTAGCCTGCAGGCAAACTGCTGCAGAGGAGGTTGAGGAGCTCTAATTAGGGTCTTCAAAGTCAAACCCAAGATACCACAGGACTTGACCCCCCACTCTCAGTAGTAATTGGGGAGGGGGAGAAGGAACTGCCAGGGCAATGGAAGGTCCGATGGGGGTAAGAAGGGGCGTGCAGAGAGGCCCTGTGGTCCTGAGGGGGCTACTCTTCACATCATACCCCCCACCATCATCCTCTTGATATTTATGGCAAATCCAGAACATCAGGAAGGATCGCAGCTGCCAGTGGGAACAGTGGCCCTGTGCCCACCCCGTTAAGTCCCTCCTCAGACCTTACACGCTCATTGGCTCACTTAAATTTTTCCACATAATGGTTACACTTTGGAGCTACGTGTTAGATATATAACAGCTAGTTCCACTCATTAAAAGGTACTTTTGCATCTTTTTGTTTGCTGTTTTGCATAATCAAAAGATGTAATCCCATCATTATGGCAAAAACACAGACAGTAGAACCTCCATGAGTTGACCAGCAGGGGGCTTTGCCAATTTGCCAGTCACCACGGGCTTCGTTTCCTCTCAGCTGACCTGGCACAGAGAACTGCGAGATGGTCTTTGGAAGGTTTTTAGCTCTTGCATCTGTCACCCTTCAGGACCAGGCTCCCATCAAGCGTCATCTTCAAAAGGAGTTCGCACTTGTCAGCATTAAAGATGTCGTCATCTTTGAAGCCTCTGGCTGAGTCCGGGAACTTTTTTTGAAACAGAGTCTTACTTTGTTGCTGTGGGTACAGTGACATGGAGTCACAGCTCAAAGCAACCTCAAACTCTTGGGTTCAAGTGATCCTCTTGTCTCAGCCTCCTGAGCAGCTGGGACTAAAGGCCCTGGCCACCATGACTGGCTATTTTTAAAGAGAGGGGTCTTGTTCTTGCTCAGGCTGGTCTTGAACTCCTGAGCTGAGGCAATGCCCCTGCCTCCGCCTCTCAGAGTGGTAGGATTACAGGCGTGAGCCCCCCACCCAGCCTTGGGAACTTTCTGTTAAACTCCCCCACAACTTCTACTGGAACTTCACTGGATTTAGGACATGAAAGTTCCTGGGAGATCTGAGATCACGGGTTAAATTTCTTGAGCCAACCACTTGATGTTTAGAAATCTGCCACCCCAAATTCCTGTGTGATATTTTTAGCAACTTCTTAGATTATTGACCCAGAAATTCAAATGTTAACTGGCCTCATTTGTTGAATCACCTCAGTGTGGCTTCACTGGCTTTGCTGAAGTTTTCCTCCTTTTCACTGGAGGTCTCTGCTTTCCCTACCATATCCGCAAGTGCTCATGCATTTTGGGGTGTTGCTGTCTATGGTCGTGCTGACACCAAAATGTTCCACCATCTTTCTTTGGGTGCTGCTTTCCAGAAAATGTAGAAGATCAGCCTTTTCCTTCAACGTTGGGTCTCTGAGCGCTTTCCTTTGAGCCATCATGTCTCAATTAACTGTGAAATTTCTTAGTAATAGTAGGATGTGCCTATAATTCCAACCAGCCTTTCACGTTGAAAAAAATCTTCCACAGCATATGACAAATAATAGGACATGAGGCCTAATCCAACATGTGGTAATAATAAAACATGAAAAAAAAGAACTTGTACTAAAGAAAAAATTAATACAACAAAGGGGCAAAGGCCACACCATCAACCCCTCAGTGTAGAGTGGATTGAACTGGTAAAGTGATAGGGAGTAAATTTATATGGTATGTTGCACTCCAAGTGGTCAAGATACAGCTTACAGAAGTGGTCCCTATATAAAGGTCAGTCTTCCACTGAGTACACATGGTACACGTCCAGTCTATGAAAATTAGGTCAACTTAAGGAGGTGGTCCCTGTGGGGAGGTGGTCAACTATGGAGGTCAGACTTCACTATTGACCAAGGTATTAATTTGAGAATAAAGTTAATCAGTTCGGTTTAGTTTACAATTATATTATTTTGATGCCATTTGATGTATCAAGTATTCATAAAGCAACAATTGTGATGACTGAAATATTTGATACTTATAAGATAAAAACCCAGTCCCTCCCTTCCTGAGAAGCTAGGAAGCCTACAGCTTTAGGAAATAGCTAAGGAACAATACAGTGACTATATAATGAAGATGCTTGAATGAGTGACATCAGTGGTAGATGCTCTGGGAACACAAAAGGCAAGATGAGGTCAGTGTGAACTGTGAGAAACAAAGGAGGCTTCAGGAAGACATGGAGTCTGAGCCGGACCAGAAATAGCTCTGCCCTGGACACCTGCTTAGAGGACCCCACACTGGCCATTTGCTGGTCATACTCAGGCACAGAAGTCTGTGACTAAGTGCCCACCAGAACCTGTATCTCTCCTCTTCTGGACCAAGTCTGTGTACTGGGGCCCTGAATTCTGGCTAACCACCCTGAGTCCACTTCCAGGGCCTCTTCTGCCAGGAGAAGGACTGAGCAGAAGGCAGGAGAGAAACAGGGTATGTTGAGGGCCTGCGGCGGACACTCCCTGTCCTGCCACACTTGGGCACAGAGCAAGAACTCTAAATTAGAACTCAGCCTTCTGGGTTACTGTGAAGGTATTTTCTGGTCAACGTAGAAAGACAGAGCTTATCTTCTCTTTAAAATTACTAGGCTGACAAAACATATTCATTATTAATAGTTTATCAAAGAGAATTAAAGTCTGCCTTTGACAATAGTTTCTAATGCTATCATTTTGGGTTTTTCTTTTTCTTTTTTTTTTAAATTATTTGAGATTCCTATACCAAATGTAAGTGCTATAAAAATGATAATACCCTTTGTCAAAGTAATTACTCAGGAGAATTTAAGTTTAATCCAAGCTAACCAGAAGCCACATACATAGAGGTGGTCATAACATTATCTATGACTCCTAAGGGTAGGAAACTTGTTGAATTATGATTGTTAACTAGATGTATTAAGGGGGTAATGAGACTGTTGTGACAATAAAAAAAGGATTTATTATTTAAAAATATAAATAAGAATGCAAGCTAATACGACTTTTTTGAAAAGAAGTTTGGAGAACACTCAAGGAACTAAAAGTAGACCTACCGTTTGATCCTGTAATTCCTTTACTAGGTATATACCCAGATGATCAAAAGTATTCTACAACAAAGACATTTTCACCAGAATGTTTATTGTAGTCCAGTTCATAATAGCCAAGACATGGAAACAGCCCAAGTGCCCATCAATCCATGAATGGATTAATAAATTGTGGTGTTAATCCATGTACACCATGGAATACTATGCAGCCATAAAAAAAGATGGAGATGTCACATCTGTTATGTTTACCTGGATGGAGCTAGAACATATTCTTCTTAGTAAAGTATCCCAAGAATGGGAAAAAAGCATCCAATGTACTCGATACTCATATGAAATCAATATCTAACCACCTATACAATCATACAAATGGAAAAACATAACTATAGTCAATAAAGTAGAAGGGAAGAGGAGAGAGAAGGGTGGGGAGAGGGGATATGGGAGAAGAGAGGATATTTGGGGGGGACATCAACTAATGTGCATTAAGAAATGAGTATAATTGTGATGGATGTGTTACTTGGTTCAATGTAAACATTTCACATCATATATAGAAGCAGTATCTCAAACCCCATAAATGCATCAATGTAGGAGACGCCAACATCCGAGCAAGATGATCTGCAGCTGAGGCGTGGACCTCGGGCCATTCAGAATTCCTTGTGGAAGAAGAGCCTGTGCCCTCAGCCCGTAGTCATTGTTAATTTCTCCCCTCACCTGTATCATTCCCTTTCAATAAAAGGCTGGTGC
>NW_003852479.1:41978-42384 GCF_000181295.1 Otolemur garnettii
ATGACTTTGAGTGGGAAAACACTTTGGGGCTTTTTCCAGCTACGGTCGCTGATATTCCTCCTGATCCTCAAAACTCTCAAGGGGGCCAGCATTTTGACCACCATATGATCACCTTTTCAATTCTTAAAGATTTGAAACAGGCCATAGCACAATACAGTATGCAGTCCCCATTTTCCAGAGGTCTGTTGCAGGGGCTTGCACGGGAACAGCAGCTGATTCCCTATGACTGAGATATGATAGTCAGAACTGTTCTTGAATCTGGACAGTATTTACAGTTTAAAACCTGGTGGAAGGAGGAGGCTGACCTAATGAGTCGCCAGAACCAACAGAGAGGCATCCCAATAACATCCGAACAGCTCACTGGGTCTGGGCAGTGGCTGGGGATTCCCAATCAGCTTCAATACAA
>NW_003852479.1:42848-49127 GCF_000181295.1 Otolemur garnettii
TCTCAAAAAAAAAAGAAAAAGAAAAAGAAATGTCTTTAATACACTAGAGGGGGGAAATGTAGGAGACGCCAACATCCAAGCAAGATGATCTGCAGCTGAGGCCTGGACCTCAGGCCATTCGTCCACAGGAGTTCCTTGTGGAAGAAGAGCCTGTGCCCTCAGCCCGTAGTCATTGTTAATTACTCCCCTCACCTGTATCATTCCCTTTCAATAAAAGGCTGGTGCGGAGGTTGCTCAGGGCTACCCAGAAAGTAAGGGCTAGCCCGCCTTCCACAAGCTTGTACTTCTAATCCGCCTCTCACCTGGTTCCTTCCTGTGCTAACCAAGACCAGGGCCATAGGAGCCCAATGGGTCATGACACATCAATGTACAAAGTTATGATTTAATAAAAAATAATTATAAAAAAATAAAATTAGAAAGGGCACTATTGTAATCCCCTGTGATTGAGAGGATCCATTGGTACAATCCTGTTGAAGGGCAATTTAACCACATAAATAAAAAATTGAGACTCTTCCAAATATATATATATATATATATAAAATTATTAGATTGAGTTATAGCATTAAAAGATTTAGATATAAGCAACACTGACCCAAATTTGTACTTTTCCCCCTGCCCAAACAATGCTGTGAGGAAGGAGAGGAAGGACTAGCACTAATCAGAACAGAACAGGTTGGAGAAATGCTATGAAGTGATCTCCCGTGGTCAGGAAGATGAAATTATTCTTTTCAATGAAGAAGAAAAGAAAAGACTTCCCTGAACTGTATGTGTATAATTTTATGGTGATTTTGTGGGCTGCCTGCTTTCCTTCAGTAAATTCCTTTGCAGTTTAAATCAGATGGAGAAAGTTTCTGAACTACAGTTAGGACTGGTCCACAAGCACCCAAGAAAGGCCAGGGGTGCTAGATGTGTTCAATAACAAACTAGAAAACAAGCAATGCTGGGACCAAGAAGAACACCCAACAGAAGAATTAGTAAGTAAACTGTAGTCTGTTCATATAATGAAATACTTAGAGCCATTAAAGTGTCATACTGTAGAAGGCCATTTTGTGCCTTGGAAAATTGTTCATGATCTAAGTGTAAAAAGAACAGCATATAAAATTATACATGGTATAAATAATTCCAAATCTGTTTTAAAAAACACACCATATGCATATTGAAAAGACTGAAAACAAATGCACATTCTAGTAGCAGTAATTATTTGTTTGGCAGATTATGACATTCTTTATTTCTTCATATTTCCAAATTTTATGCAATAAAAATGTATTATGTAATCAGAAAATCAAACAACTATTATACACATACAACCCACACTCATACCCACAAGATGGGAGGAAAAGGAATAAAACAGCAGAACTATCAATTATATCATAGGACTCCGGTTCAATGTGGTGATGGGACACATGTGTTTTCTCTATTCTCTGAGGAGAACTTGTCAAAATAAAAAATGATCACACGGAAGAGCAAAAAGGAATAAACCCTTACTTACTTACCAGTAAAGAGAACAGGAGAAGGGCCGAATCATTACACAGGCGGTATTGCATGATCTCAGGAAGATGAGAAGCAGATAGGAGCATGTTGCTAGATGGTCAGCCTGCTGGAGCCCACAGTTCAAGTCTGGAGAGACTGAAGCGGAGGTGAGAGCTTATCTTAGCGGGGGGAAGTTATAGAGGCTCTAGGCCAGCAGTGGAGATGA
The DNA here is from genome assembly GCF_000181295.1 of Otolemur garnettii. Taxonomy (NCBI): domain Eukaryota; kingdom Metazoa; phylum Chordata; class Mammalia; order Primates; family Galagidae; genus Otolemur; species Otolemur garnettii. The sequence continues at coordinate 44,545 of NW_003852479.1, forward strand.
GAAAAGGGGTCTGGACACAAGAATACACTTAAGGTTAACATTTGGCATGGTAAACTCCCCTCTCTACCCACACATACATGTAAAACAATTCACATTTATCCTTTTTTTTTTCTTTTGGAGACAGAGTCTCACTCTGTGCCCTGGATAGAGTACAGAGTGCCATAGCTCACAGCAACCTCAAACTTCTGGGCTTGAGTAATCCTGTTGCTTCAGCTTCCCAAGTAGCTGGGACTATAGGTGCCTGCCACAACTGCCCAGCTAGTTTTTCTATTTTTAATAGAGATGGGGTCTCGCTCTGGCTCAGGCTGGTCTTGAACTCCTAAGCTCAAGCAATCCACCTGCCTCAGCTTCCCAGAGTGCTGGAATTACAGGCATGAGCCACCACACTGGGCTTGTTCACATTATCTTAAGGGCAAAAGAGTGAAAGGAAATACAAGTAGGCTCTTACCAAAAGAAAATGATCTGCTTAGGGAGGACTAAGGTTTCCTCCCTCCCTATTCTGACATTTGAGGCTCCCAATCTGAGAATCAGCATCTTACTGTCCACACACTTCACTGTCTGCAGTCAGTGAGCACTGCCTTGAGCAGATTCTTCGTCTTCTCAGTCTAAGGGGAGGTCTCTTGGAGAAGTAAACCAAAAATCCAACAGCAGAGAAGACTCCCACTAGCTGGGGTGGTGCCTGTGGCTCAGTGGATAGGGCACCGGCCGCATATACCAAGAGTAGTAGGTTTGAACCCAGCCCTGGCCAAACAGCAACAAAAAATAGCCGGGTGTTGTGGTGGGCACCTGTAGTCCCAGCTACTTGGGAGGCTGAGGCAAGAGAATCTCTTAAGCCCAAGAGTTTGAGGTTGCTGTGAGCTGAGATGCCATGGCACTCTACCAAGGGAGATAGAGTGAGACTCTGTCTCTAAAAAAAAAAAAAAAAAGATTCCCACTAGCTGAGGAGAATAATCAAACTGGTCCTTCATTGTTAAAAATGAACAGGAAAATCATGATCATGCCTACATGAAGACAACTGTGGCAAAAAGGACACAGATCAAGACAGGAAAACACATGACCATAAGGGAATTCTGGGAAGATGGCTAACTGGTAGCAACCCTCGACAGAGGCTCCTGAGCAGAGGAAGAAAAACTGTATGGGATCAGACTCTATGAAGCCAAAGGTGGGGAGCTGAGCCAAGAAAGAAGTTCTGCAAGCTGTAACTCCAAGGAAGAACTTTTAAGAAAACAAATTACAGGTACAAAGCCTATCAACTAGAGGGCGGGAGACCCCGTCCCTAAGCAGCAGGCCTGCCATAGGCTATCTGCGAATGAGCAGGGAACAAAAGACCTCTTGTTTTACCTTGCTGGAGTGAGTCACTAAACTCTAGGTCTCTCTCTCCAGGGAGGTCCCACTTATGAACCTAGACATTTTATGCCAGGCATAAAATTGAACAGATTTCCGCCCCCCCCCAAACTCCCAGTCCACCCTTTCCCCCTTGCATGGTGGTCTGAAGTTCTTCCCCCTGCAGAGCACAGAGTGTTTGGTGTTGTCCTGAGAGATCTGGGCATAGTGTGGACTGTCAACTATCAGGAGGGAATCTGTGACTAACACAGAAGAGAGATGGTGTGGGAAGAAAGGGACACTCAGCAGGAGGAGGAGCAGTCCCCTGGTTATGACTATGCCCAGCCAGTGGTGGTGTTGACCCTTGGTTCAGGCTGTGTCTTGCTGGATGTGGTACAGAACCCCTGGCTCTGATGGCACCCACAGTGGGAGAGTGGTTCTCCGTGTGGATTGAGTTTGGCTGACAGGGCTGGTCCCCAGCCCCTGATGGGCCTGTGAGTAGAGGCCTACTAGGCAGGGACTGAGACTTGAGAGCAAGGATGTGGTCCCCTGATTCCAACAGAACCCTCGAGCAGTGGCTTATTGGGTGTGAACCAAGACCTGAGGGCTACAGCATGGTCCCCTGTCTCCAGTGGGGCTGGTGAGCAAAGGCTTACTGGATGAGGTCTGAGACATGCAGGAAGAGTGTGGTGCCCTGACTCTAACAGAGCCTGTGAACAGAGGCTTTCCAGGCAGTGGACTAAGACTGGCAGGTGGCAGCATGGTCCCCTGACTTCAACTGGTCTGGTAAGAGAGGCTAGTGGGTGTGGACTGAGACCAATGGGTGGGGGCATGGCCCTTGGTTCCAACTGGGCCTGTGAGCAGAGAAGCAGACAGTGTGGACTGAGTCTGGTGGGAAGGAGTGTGGATCCCTGGTTCCAATTGTGCTGTTGGAAACCCTTGCATCCCTCTCTATTGAGCAGGGTTTGCACTGCCTGAGACAATTTAATTGGAACCTGTATCTGGGGTTATCTACTCAGGGGCATTCTGAGATTGATCTTCGAAGTTCTATAGCAGAAAAGAATTGAAGGTTGGGGGCTAGGCAACACAGCTGTTTGTATCTCCTCACAATTGAGATGTAAACCTAATACTGTGGTTTCTTAGGATAGGGTAGAGGTTGGCTGATATCAAAACAGAGCTAGCTTGTGCTATCTCACCAAGTAGGTCCTCAGAGTCTCCAGCCAAAACTCTGAAAGGGGCCTTTGTAAGGTGTAGGAGATAAGCCACAATTACAAAGCCTAGTGCTTTGGTAAGGGACTATCACTACTACCTGGGAACCCCAATTCAATCTCATCCTACCAGTTCTAATAACCAAACAGTGGAAAATAAACATGGTGCAGACCCAACAGAAGAACTTTGGCAACATGAATAACCAGAGTAGATCAACTCCCCACTCCCAAGAAATGATGAAGGAGATACAACTGAAGATGCTATGCATAGACAAATGGCAGCAATGTCAGAAATTGAATTCAGAATATGGATTGCAAATAAGATAAGTAGAATAGAAGAAAAGATAGAAATTGAATTCCAAAGAGTACTTTTAAAGTTGTCTCAAGAAATCAATGAATTCAAAGCCCAAGTCACCAAAGATATAGACATAATGAGCAAAGAGATAGCAGAGCTCAAGAAAACAAAAAAGTTAGTTGAGAAGCTCCAAAATACAGTTGAATCCCTCAGTAATAGAGTTGACCAGGCAGAATAAAGGATCTCTGAAACTGAAGACAAAGCTTTTGAATGTTCCCAAACACTCAAAGAGGCAGACAAACGGAGAGCATCATTCCCTGAGAGAGTTGTGGGATCACTCCAAAAGATCAAACATTTGTCTTATAGGAATTCCTGAAGAAAAAGAGGATGGTCCTAAAGGCACAGATGCTCTACTTCAAGAGATTTTGGAGGAGAATTTCCCAAGCATTGCAAGAGATACAGAACTTCAGATAGCAGACAGTTTCAGAACCCCAGCAAGACTTAATCCAAATAAATCATCTCCTAGACACATTGTGATTAACTTTGCCAAAGTTAAGATGAAGGAGAAAATTCTGCAAGCAGCCAGACGTAAGAAAAGCATCACCTACAAAGGGAGAAGTATCAGAATGACTTCAGATCTCTCAGCCAAAACGTTTCAAGCCAGAAAAAGATGGTCATCAACTTTCAATCTCCTAAAACCAAACAACTTCCAGCCCAGGATCCTGTATCCAGCTAAAATGAATTTCATTTGTGATGAAGAAATCAAATTCTTTAATGACATAGACATGTTGAAGAAATTGCCATAACTAAACTACTCTCCAGAATATTCTTAGACCCATCCTCCACAATGACCAGAACAATGCTCTACCTCCAAAGTAAACTCACCCAGAAATTTTTGAACAAAACCTAACTTCCACAGTGGTGAAAGGATTAAAAATGTCCATTGGACATCCGAAAATCATGACACCCAAAACACAACCAGGCTTATCAATTCTCTCAGTTGATGTGAATGGTTTAAATTGTCCTCTAAAGAGGCATAGGCTGGCTGACTGGATACATAAACTCAGAAAGGATATATGCTGTATACAAGAATCTCACCTTACCTTAAAGGATAAAAATGGACCCAGGGTGAAGGGATGGACTTGTATAATATGGGCAAATAGAAACCAGAAAAAAGGAGGGGTTGCAATTTTAGTAGCAGATACAATTGGCTTTAAAACAACAAAGATAAAGAAAGATAAGGGAGGTCACTACATATTTGCCAGGGGAAACACCCAGCATGAAGAAATTTCAATAATTAGAATTTATGCACCCTACCAGAATGCTCCTCAATTCATAAAACAAACTGTAATGGATATGAACAACTTGATATCTTCCTGCATTATAATAGTTGGAGATTTTAATACCCCTTTGACAGTTTTGGATAGATCCTCCAAGAAGAAATTGAACAAAGAAATATTAGACTTAAACCTGACCCTAGAACAAATGGACTTTATAGACCTCTACAGAACATTTCACCCTAATAAAACCGAATGTAAATTCTTCTCATCAGCCCACGGGTAATCCTCTAAAATAGATCATATCCTAGGACACAAGCCTAACCTCAATAAATTCAAAAGTGTAGAAATTATTCCTTGTATCTTCTCAGATCACCATGGAATAAAAGTTGAACTCAACAGCAACAGGAATCTTCATACTCAAACAAAGTCATGGAAACTAAATAATCTCAGGCTGAATGATAGCTGGGTCAAAGATGA
>NW_003852479.1:52516-54529 GCF_000181295.1 Otolemur garnettii
CTTCACATCTGTTATGTTTACCTGGATGGATCTGGAACATATTCTTCTTAGTAAAGTATCTCAAGAATGGAAAAAAAGTATCCAATGTACTCAATACTACTATGAAATCATTATATAATCACCTACACACATATGAATGGCAAAGCATAACTATAGTTCAGAAAGTAGAAGGGAGAAGTAGGGGAGACTGGAAGAGGGAGAGTATGGGGGGGACCTCATCTAATGAGCATGGTTTAATGGTACATTTCAAAACTATTAAGAAGTGAGTATAATTGTGATGGATGTGTTACTTAGTTCAATGTAAGCATTTTACATATATCGAAGCAGTACCCTGAACCCCATAAATGCATTAATGTACAAAGTTATGATTTAATAAAAAATAACAAAAAGAAAACACACGACCACAGATATAATTTAGAGAGGGGGAAATATGCTTCTAATTAACATTTTAAAGAGATTTAAGAAGCCAGCAAGCCATAAAAGAATAGACTGCAAAAAAAAAAAGGGACATTCACAAATACAAACAAAACTCCTAAAAATTAAAATATGATGGCTGAAGTAAAAAACAATAGAAACTAGTAAATAATGTAAGAAAACTTCCATGAATGTTGAGCAAAAAACCAAAAGGGATGATAAGTTGCATTTAAAGTTCAGGATTTATGTTTCCAAAAGAAAGAGAGGAAGTAGAGGAGAAATTATCAAACAACAAAACATTTCCAAGGTCTGAAGAAAGACGTGAGCCTGACGAACACGGCAGAGGAAGCAGGACCCGCGCTGGATGCCTCATGACGAAATTTCAGAATTAGAGAAACCATGGACAGATTCAGAGGCGAGGCAGATAGACCACCCATGAGGGAATCAGAGGCTCAACTGCAGAATTACCACTGGCCAGAGATAGTAATTTCTTCAAGGTTTTGAGAGTTCTAGGCTTAGAATATAGAATTTTTTACCTGGAAAAATTAACCTGAGGTGACATAAAGATAAAACTTGAATGTATTTATGAAATATTTCTGAGGAAGCTACTTGGGCGTGGATAGCCAGAAAACAAAAGAAATAAACAAGAAAGACATGGAATCCAAAAAGGAGCTGACTGATTCGAGGACTGGAGCTGTGCTGAGTCTACCTTGGGACAGAAGGTGGAAGGCTCTGGAAGCAATGTCTCAGGAAACACTGGAAATCACACGCAATCCCTGATATCACTGAAAGGCTAGATCCATTTGAAGATAGAGGGAGCACACTTTTTTGTGTGGCCAAGCGCAGATGCATGTACCTGCGGTCTAGCTACTCAGATACCCGAGTAGGAGGATCCCTTGAGCCCAAGAGTTTGAGGCCAGCGTGAGTAACACAGCGAGAAGCCCATCTGTAAATATAAATGTATAATATGTGTATGTATACGTACACACATATAATTCAAAAACACAACTAGGGAGAGCACTGCACTCTGGGAGGCCGAGGTGGGCAGATCGCCTAAACTCAGGAGTTCAAGACCAGCCTGAGCTAGATAGAGTGAGACCCATCTCTAAGAATAGCTGAGCGTTGTGGCGGGCACTTCTAGTCCCAGCTATTCTGGAGGCTGAGGCAAGAGAATCACTTGACTCCAAGAGTCAGAGGTTGCTGTGAACTGTGACACCACAGCACTCTACCAAGGGCAACAGAGTGAGACTCTGTCTCCCAAAAAAAGAAAAGAAAAGAAAATGCTGTAAATGTAGATTATGGTGATGGTTGCATAACTCTGTAAATGTACTGAAAGCCATTGAAAGATACATTTTAAATAAGTGAACTTTATGGTATGTAAATTATATCTCAATAAAGTTGTTAAAAAAACTGAAGCTAACAAAAGTGGGGAGGTAGAAGAGGGGTAGAGAGGTAAAAAGAAAACCAAAGTGACAATATGCTTTTTTACATAGACGGGAGCTAAGAGATAACGTGGAGAGCTGGCAGGAAAAAAATTGGAAGTTTAAATGTCATTTAAAGTACAAGAGTAACCAATAGAAGAATTAAAAGATAATTTTT
>NW_003852479.1:54934-62114 GCF_000181295.1 Otolemur garnettii
GATATAACCCCAGTAACAATAAAAGGTAGTTGTCTCTGGGGAATGAAAGTGGGTGGAGAGGAAGTCCTTTTCTACTATTTTTTTTTTCTTTTCTATGGGCCTGTGATGCTTTAAAGAAAAAACAAGATAATACAGACTACGATTGCAAAACTTGAGAAATAAAGGAAAAATATTGGCATGGCCCCCCCCAAATACACTGACTTATATGAAAATATGTTCCATATATTTGCAATCCCTGATTAGAGCCTCGAAAATTACAGGCCAGATACAATAATTTGTGATGAGACAAATTTCAAATATTACATTCTTTTATACTGCCTTTAATACTGCCACCTTGTGGCAGGAAAACCACAGCGTTATTTATATAAAAATTACATATTTACTCATGTGTTCAAAATTCAATTAAGTAGGGAGCAGGGAGAGGGGAGAAGGGAGGGCATGGGGGTCACGGAGTATGGCACACTTCTTGGGGACAGGACACAATTATAAGAGAGACTTTACCAGCCGGCCGGGGACAGTGGCTCACACCTGTAATCCTAACGCTATGAGAGGCCAAGGCAGGTGGATTGCCTGAGTTCACAGGTTAGAGACCAGCCTGAGCCAGAGTGAGAACTTGTTTCTAAAAAACAGCTGGGTGTTGTGGCAGGCGCCTGTAGTCCCAGCTACTTGGGAGGCTGAGACAAGAGAAGTGCTTGGGCCGGGGAGTTTGAAGTTGCTGTGAGCTGTGACGGACAACATGGCAGTCTACTATGGGCAACAAAGTGAGACTCTGTCTCAAACAAACAAATGAAAAAATAGTGGAACTTTACCTAACAAATGCATTCAGTGTAACCTAATTCTTTGTACCCTCAATGAATCCCAAACAATAAAAAAAATTTTTTCAATAAGTATTTTTTAAACATTATGTTACACACCCACATAAGAGAAAAACTCAATTCAATTCAAACTGGGGGGAGGAGGATGAAGGGGGAGGGGCAGAAGGGAGGGAGATTGGTGTGCTCCCAGGTGATGGGCACAATGTAGGGATATTGGCACACTGCTTAGGTGCAGGACACAAGTCTAAGAGGCACTCTACCTAACAAATGCAAACATTGTAACCTAGTTGTTTGTATCCTCACTTAACCTGAAATTAAAAAACAAAAACAAAACCATGTGAGAAAAGTCTCCTTCAAACCCTATTCTTCAGAAACCAGTCCTTCTCTGTACAGAATCCAGTATTGATGATTCCTTGTGTATATTCAAGCAAATGTGTACATGTAATTCTAAAATACAAAAATGCCACACAGTTATATAGTGGTTTTAAAATTAAAATACCACACAGTTATATAGTGGGTGTTTTTTTTGTTTGTTTGTTTGTTTGGCTTTTAATAACAATTTGGAGGTTTTTCTAGACAAACACATAAAAGCTTGCCTTGTTTTTTTAAAATAGGTATAAAATTATTACATTGATGTCAATTGATTTAACCAGCCCCCTATTAATGTTTAGTTCCAGTCTTTTGATTTTCTAAATAATGCCACAATGCATACATGCACTTCTATGCCATCTCACCCATTTTGAAAGAGTACATCTATTTATACTTTTGATAGATTTTATCAAATTGATCTTCATTGAGTTTGTACCAATTTGACAGACATTGTGTTATCCAGACTCTTAATCCTCAGCGATTTGATAGAACAAAATAGTCTTGCAGTTTAATTTGAATGTCACTTGTCATGGGCAGACGGAGTATATTTCCATATGTGTAAGAGCCCATATTAGTTTGCTAGGGCTGCTGCAACGAAGTGCCACAGATTGAGTCTCGGAAATAACGCACAGAAATAAACTTTTAAAGGTTCTGAAGGTTAGAAGCCCAGGAGTAAAATATCTGCGGGTTGCTTCCCTGCGAGGGCTGGAGGAAGATGAGCTGCCGGCAACCCCGGCAGCCTCTGGTTTGCAGACCTCATCGCTCAGATCACTGCCTTCAACTCCACCGCTGGTGTCCCTGTGAGCGTGGAGCCAGATTTCCCCTTTGGATTTTTATTCCTCCTCCCCTTGCCCTTTTTTGGTGGGGGGAAGGGAGTATCTCATCCAGGCTGGTGGAGGTAAAACCATCACTTGAGCTCAAACCCCACCTCCTGAGTAGGGAGACTGTAGGCGCCCTGCCCTGGCTTCTCCCTCTCATGAGGACACCAGTCCTACTAGACTACAAGCTCCCCTGCTGACTTCATTTAACTTGACTGACCCTCTAGAGACCCGTCTCCAAATAAGGTCATATTCTGTGGTGTTGGAGGTTAGGACTTGAGCATATCAATTTTAAGGGAACACAATTCAGCCCCTTACAAAGGCATTTATATTTTCTAAAACTGTCTGTTCATCTATTTTATCCATCAAGACTTTTAAAATTCCCTTGTAGGAACTTCTTTGCACATGTTGGAATAATTAGCTCTTCGTCTAGGATAATTAGACTCCACACTTTGCTTGAGAAGGTTTTCCTAGACAGATAATTTTTTTTATGGAAGTAAACTTCTTGTTTCTATCTTCTGAGTTTTTTGGTATATACCCAGAAGTATCTTTCCCATTTTGCCGTTATATAAAAATGCTCCCATGGAGTTCCACTTGCATTTTTTTTAGTGTGTGTTTTTACCTTTATTTGGATTTTTTTCTGATGTGAGGAATGAAGTCAACTTTCTCTCTGGATGTCTATGGGGGTTTCTATTACTATTTATTAAAATGTCATCTTTCCCCAGCTATTCGAGATGCTGCCTTTATTACAGAGTCTGTCTCTTATGTGTTTGGGTCTAGTTTTGGATTTAAAAAAAATTTGGCTCTCGGGTGGTGCCTGTGGATCAGTGAGTAGGGCGCCGGCCCCATATACCAAGGGTGGCGGGTTCAAACCCAGCCCCGGTCAAACTGCAACAAAAAAAATAGCTGGGCGTTGTGGTGGGCGCCTGTAGTCCCAGCTACTGGGGAGGCTGAGGCAAGAGAATCACCTAAGCCCAGGAGTTAGAGGTTGCTGTGAGCTGTGTGACGCCATAGCACTTTACCAAGAGCAATAAAGTGAGACTCTATCTCTACAAAAAAATAAAAAATAAAAAAAATTGGCTCTCATGGACTATTTATGAGCCAGTTCTATACTATTTTAATTATTGAGAATTTATATTTTAAAACCTGACAGAGCTAGTTTTTTTCAGAATTTTCATGCATATTCCTATTTATAGTTTTAAAAGATCAATTCTGGAGAAATGACATATTTGTCTCACTAAAGAAAACTGTGTAACTTTTCATTCAGATCTCCATTTGTGTTCCACAGTCACATTAAAAAAACTGGTGTGTTTTTTACATACAGTAAAGTCACCCATGTTAGTGCAGAGTCCTGTGTATTTTGACAAACGAATATAACACCACAATCAAAATGCAACACTTCTCCATCACCCCTCAGATTTCCCTCTCTCCCTTCTCTGGTCCCTGGTAGTCACTGATCAATGTTCTATCCTTACAGTTTTGCCTTTTCCAGATTGTCACATAAATTGAATTGTACAGTATAAAGTCTTTGAATCTGGATTCTTTTACTTAACATAATGCATTTGAAATGGCCCAAGTTGTGTCTGTCATTTTCTGCTGGTGTATTAACCCATGACATGGATGTACCAGTTCATTCATCTATCAACTGAAGGACTAGGAAATAGATAACGTAGCTAAACATTCACATACAGGTTTTCATGTGAACATAGTTTTTATGTCACCTGAGTCCCTTCTATGCACGGGACTGCTGCTTTTAGGGGGAAATGCATGCTTAGAGTCTTCTACGAAATTGCAAAACTGTTTTCCAAAGAGAATGGACCATTTTGCATTCCCACCAGGAATGCAAACCCAGTTGCCTGTATTCTTGTCAGCACTTAAGTTTTCAAAAGTTCGGCCGTTCCCACCGAGGTGCATAGTGGTTCCTCATCATTTTCCCTTGCATCTCTCCCGGGGTCTGAACATCTTTCCACTAGCTTGTTTACCATCCGCATAGCTTTTGTGAAGTGTCTGTGCATTTTAAATTGTTTTTTGTTGAGTTTTGAAGAGTTTATATATTGAGATTTCCTGTAGTGGAATTTAAAGTTTTCATAATTTTGTTGTTTATTTTTTTAAGTTTTCTTCATTTCTTTTTGAGACAGAGCCTCAAGCTGTCCCCCTGGGTAGAGTGCCGTGGCATCACAGCTCACAGCAACCTCCAACTCCTGGGCTCAAGTGAGTCTCCTGCCTCAGCCTCCCAAGTAGCTGGGACTACAGGCACCCGCCACAATGCCCGGCCATTTTTTGGTTGCAGCCGTCATTGTTGTTTGGCGGGCCCGGGCTGGATTCGAACCCGCCACCTCAGGTGTATGTGGCTGGCGCCTTAGCTGCTTGAGCCACAGGCGCCAAGCCAGTTTTCTTTATTTCTAAAAAATGTTCTTCATCTTAATCTGTCATTTCTTTCAAAGTTTATTCCCCGGGTGAATTTCTACAGTACATCTATTTTTGTTTCTTCTATGACACATACCTACGTAACATGGCTGTGGAAGTGGCTTGCAGGAGCTGCCCTGAAGCACCTGCAGTGTGGAGAAAGCGTGGCCTGAGGCACAGCAGGAGCTGTTCCCAAAGGGCCACTCTGCTTCAGGGAGTGAATAATAAAGATGGACAACTGGAACCCAGAGGTGTCTTCCTGCCACCACAGTCTTGTAGGGTCACTCCAGTGTTCGCACGCTCTATTGACAAAGCATAACACTGTGCCAGCAGGGAAAGGAAAAATGTCTCCGTAGTTCAGGTCCAGTGTCACCAAGCAGGACAAAGAAGAGAGGACTTGGAGCCGCGAGGCAGGAAGTGGGTAACGGACACTCTCCCTGTTTTTAAGGCCATGCCCTCTTCTTTACTCCAATTATGTACTGCCCGATTCAGGACCTCCTTTCCACATGCTCAATTGTTCTAAAAGCTTCCTAATTATTCTTCCTGCCTCCATTCTTGTCTTCTTGAAAACCATTCAACAAAGTAGACACAGTGATTTATTTAAAAGTCCATATTTGACAATGATATGCTCCTACGTTTAATTCCTAAATTCCTCCTTCTAAACAAAGTAGATGATATCTTCCTTGGTTTGGTACCTTCCCACCATTACCTGGTGTGAACCTTTAGACTAAAAATGATTCCATTTTTCCCTTTCATGACATTGCTCATAGAGGAATGTCCTGCCTCCACTTCATCTGGCTAAGCCCTGAGTCAGGAGGTCCTACCTCCTCCAAGACTTCCCTGACAACTTCCTCTCCCCAAGTCTGGGTTAAGTACTCATGCTCTTTCCTCCCATAAATCCATTCTTCATTCTAAAGAATATTTGTGGCCAGAGGCGATGGCTCATGCCTGTAATCCTAGCATTCTGGGAGACTGAGGCAAGAGTACCCTTGAGCTCAGGAGTTCGAGACCAGCCTGAGCAAGAGTAAGACCTTGTCTCTATTAAAAACAGAAAAAATTGGCTCAGCACCTGTGGCTCAAGTGGCTAGGGCGCCAGCCACATACACCTGAGCTGGCGGGTTCGAATCCAGCCGAGGCCCGCCAAACAACAGTGATGGCTGCAACCAAAAAATAGCCAGGCATTGTGGCACACCTGTAGTCCCAGCTACTTGGAAGGCTGAGGCAGGAGAATCACTTGAGCCTAGGAGATGGAGGTTGCTGTGAGCTGTGATGCCACAGCACTCTACCCAGGGCAACAGCTTGAGGATCTGTCTCAATAAATAAATAAATAAATAAGATAAAAATAGAAAAAATTATAGCTGGGCGTTGTGGCAGGCACCTGTAATCCCAGCTACTCAGGAGGCTGAGGCAAGAAAATCGCCTAAGCCCAAGAGCTGGAGGTTGCCGTGAGGTCTGACGCCACAGTACTCTACCGAGGGCGATAAAGTGAGACTGTCTTAAAAAAAGAAAAGAAAAGAAAAAATTAACTGGGTGTTGTGGCAAGTACCTGTAGTCCCAGCTACTCAGGAGGCTGAGGCAGAAGGACTGCTTAAACCCAAGAATTTGAGGTTGCTATGAGCTAGGCTGACACCAATGTATTCTATATGGCCTGGGCAGCACAGCGAGACTGTCTCAAAAAACAAAACAAAACCAAAAAGATACATAATAAAATGTCTGGGATTTGCTTCAAAATAATCCTAGGGGAACAGAAAAGTTGAGTGGGCTAATGATGAAACAAGCTGGACCACTTGCTGATGGCGGCAGGGACCGAGTGATGCATCTGGGATGATTCTCTTATTCTCACTTTGCACATGCTTGAAATTTCCTGTGATCTAATCAAGAGGTAAAAAGATACTTGCTTTTATCCTAAGAACACTCAGATTTTGATTTTAGAGAGACAGTGCTGGTTTCAATGCAGAGATCAGTTTGGAAGGGGCCAGAGTGGCTGTGGGACCATTTTGACAGACTTTTACAATGGTTCAAGAAAGGAGATGACACACAGATTAGAGAGGTAGAACTGCGAATAAGTGAACAGATGCAAGAGCCATTTTGGCAAGCCTTAGGGCGAGGAGGGGTGACATTCATACAGATTGGCAACAGTTCCAGAGGAACTGTTTGGGGGTGGAGAGGAAGACCATGGCTTAGTCCTGCACAAGTTGTGTTGTGGTTGCCTTTCAGATATTTAAGTGGAAATTTCAAGAAGGGAGTATGGAGATTTCAGAGACAGCACCAATGCTCAACTGGGGATCAGTGAAATGCCACAGATGATGATTAAAGCGTGGCGACTTTCTCTCCACATATAATAAAAGGAGTTTGCAAAAAGAACCCCAGGCTGATACTTAAAGAACCCAAACATTTAATGACCAGGGAGAATGATGTGCTTATGTGCTAGGAAGGAGACAAACACCAGGCAGGGGTCTAGGGGGAGGGCGGGAGGTGGTAGTGGTCAGAGACAGGAAAAACAATGTAGTGTTGTGAAAATCAGAAGGGAGGGATCACGTCTGAAGCTTCTGAAAGTCAAGATAAAGACAGAAAGTGGCCATTTAAGTTAGTGACATACAGGCACTACTAAGTTTTCAAGGGCTTTACGGAGTGATCGGGCAAATAAGAGACTGGAATGGGTTGAGAAGTGAATGGGATTTGAGCTACTGCCGAGAGTAATCTAGCTTCTCACAACACAGAACTCCAGGAGCAACTGCAGAGAGTGATCTAACTTCTCACACACGAAACTCC
>NW_003852479.1:63064-86473 GCF_000181295.1 Otolemur garnettii
GGGAGCAGCTGCAGAGAGTGATCTAACTTCTCACACATACAACTGTGCAGGTCTGGGGAGTGTTGAGCGTTCTTAAAGTGAAAACCATTTGGGTGTGCTTATACATTACTGCCCAGGACTGTCCTGGAGGGGAATTACGGAGGAGCTGTAATCCACAATGTGACATTCCTGAGAAGCAGCAGGAGCTAGGACTCAAGCCCATGAATGCTTTACTTGTAAGACATGTCCTCTAAAGGGATGGGAAGGAGTGGATGGGTGACACCTAAGTGGGCTTTTAAGCTGCAAGTGAGGTGAGAAAGTGACTTTCCTGTGATTTTTTGGCCATCTTCACCCCGCTGAAATAGGAAGGTCATCTACTAAGAGTGACCGGGAAGCATGTTAAAGGGGTTTGACTAGTTGAAGAAAGTCCGAGTTTGGAGAGAACGAATTGCGAGGCGTCACGCCTCCATTCTCCGTCTGCTCCATCGCATGCACTGATGCAGTCTCAGAGCAGCAGGGCTTACTGCACGTGACCATGAACACTATCATTGTGCTTCTTTGTTCTTTTGACAACGCTTTTTATTTGTTCACTTTTCACTGTGAACTCTCCCAGTAAGCTAAGCTGACAGCAAGTGATATATTTAATTGTTTTTCTAGCCCTAGCTCCTGGTTTAAAGCCTAGCTGAATGCGGTTCTCAGATACTTGTAACATGTAGAAATGAACAGAGCTTCGGTCATTGCTGGCAGCAAACGGGGAAAGGCATTCCTCCTAGACACGAGTGCTTATTTTCAACCTAGCATAATTCTATGAGCTTTACATGAATTAACTTTTAAGCCACACAATAACCCACTGAGGAGGCACTAGAGTATTTTCCATTTTTCAGATGAAGAAACTGAAGCATATATAACTTTACAAGGTTCCACAAGACTTAAGTGTCAGAGCCCAGATTTGAAGCAAGGTAATTTATCACAGGGGGGCACTGTATGAATTTGTACCTAAGGCGTCTGCAACAACCAATAGTAAAAGAAGGGATAATAAACACTGTATGTACGGATTATCAAAATGGTCCAGAATGAGAGGGCATTCCATGAGCTTGCTTCCAACTATTTGAACCAACTAAAAATTTGTGTACAGAAGCTTGTGTGACAGTGTGGTTACTTTTATAAACAAACACTGCTACATCAATAAACCAGAACTCTGATAATTTTTTTTACCATAGCTGAGTGAGCAAAGAAAGCAATCATATAACTTTGTGATCTGGATACTTTCTTTGTAAAAACATCTATTATTATGATGAAACATTATTTCCAAAAGCTGACAAGAGTATTTTAAAAGATGAATTGTGGGCTCAGCGCCTGTGGCTCAAGCGGCTAAGGCGCCAGCCACATACACCTAAGGTGGTGGGTTCGAATCCAGCCCAGGCCCGCCAAACAACAATAATAGCTGCAACCAAAAAATAGCCGGGTGTTGTGGCGGGCGCCTGTAATCCCAGCTACTTGGGAGGCTGAGGCAGGAGACTCGCTTGAGCCCAGGAGTTGGAGGTTGCTGTGAGCAGTGAAGCCAGGGCACTCTACCTAGGGGCTCAGCTTGAGGCTTTGTCTCAAAAAAAAAAAAAATGAATTGTGTAAGTATTAGATAATATTAGGTTATCCATGCATCATAGTATGTAAAATCAGTATTTGAAAAACTATGAAGATCCACTTCACTATTCTATGGATGTCAGATATCCAAATTTGATAGTGGCTAAAATACAAGAGTAAAAAGAAATAAGGACACGAGTATTCACCTGCCAAGGTGTGGATTCTTTCCTTCCTCTAGGAAGCCTTCTGAACCTCAGAATAAGGCAAATTAAAAGTTCCAAACTGACGAAGACTGCTCAGAGGTGTTTACTACAATCAGTTCATTTGAGAAGTTGCACATTATCTCAAACGTTTATTGAGTGCCCATAGACTCATGGTACCTTCATGGTATTTACAGAGCTTTGCTTATACGCCAACCTTGCCCTTAAGGAGCTTACAATCTAGTAGAAAGAGAAACACAGATGTGAGACCAATGAATGACCATACTACACACTAAAAATTACCGTAAATGTAAAACACATACCAAAAAATGAGAATGGGGCTAGCAAGGATGGGCTAGTTCTGGGTACACTCCTGACTTCCTGAAGGAGACAGACACCTAGAATCCAAGGACGCAAAGTGGAGTTGAGAAAACCAGGATGCAAACAAAACTCTTCTTATCTGTGCCTCTTTCCCTACTCTCTGCAGATGGGGAGAATCACAAAATGAGGAATACAGGGATAAAAATAGGGCAACAAAAACTTTTCAATACTTTTAGCACCTCTGATTACAAGTTGACTTAGACTGGAACAAAGTTACTATTTAGTATGTTAGATGTCCTAGATCCTCCTACACTGGATCAAAGGGGGAAAAAAAAGATAAAAAACTAGTATTTCTGTACCAGTTCTCTGTATATACAGACATATATCTTGACCTTAACTAAAAGGCTAAGATGACCAGATGGCCATGTCATGTGAAAGAGCACTGAACTGGATGTACAGCACAGGCATTGCACAACTGCCAGTCACACAGGTGACGCACCTTGGCACTGCTTACTAGCTCTGCAGCAGATAGACCCATTTACGGAGGGAGCACGTTGGCAAGTACAAAAGGAAATGGTTGGAGGTAGAAAATATCCAGACTAGGTAATGTTTTCTGCTAATGAGTCGAACAGGGGGACAACCCCAAAGGTACAAGAAGTCTGACAGTACCACTGGAGTGAACACGCTTACCTTCATCTCCCCCATCACAGTATTAGTCACACTGTGAGTCTTTATTTTTATTTTTTAAATGAAAATGCCTTCTTTAGCCGAGTTTGAGAGCTGGATATGATCACTGTACCTAAAAAGAGTAAAATGGTAACTACATTCAAAGGATGGGGAAGCATGGCTCACAGGGCTCAAGAATCAGAGAAATGGAGACACTGAGGTAGGTACCTGAAAGGCAGGTAACTGGAGACCGCCAGCGCCACAAAAGGCACGTGGACTTAAGCAGATTATCAGACAGTTGTTTCAAAGAGTAAAAACAGGCTGACAGAAATCTTGGGTAAAATTAGAGAGTAACCATAGTTACAGAATCCATCAGCTATACAGATCAAGAGTTAAGAT
Organism: Otolemur garnettii; assembly: GCF_000181295.1. Classification (NCBI taxonomy): domain Eukaryota; kingdom Metazoa; phylum Chordata; class Mammalia; order Primates; family Galagidae; genus Otolemur; species Otolemur garnettii. The sequence continues at coordinate 66,211 of NW_003852479.1, forward strand.
ACAGTCAGGGAAGAACACAAAGAAAAATAGAAGCGGAACAAGTTATCGTATGTTTCTTTACAAAGAATAAAACTGGAAGAACTGATAGCCCGGCAAGGTTAAATAACCTGGAGCAGGCAGCAGATTCAGAACTACAAAAGATACAAAGCTGGTGGAGCAGAGAAGGCAGCAATTGGAGCAAAGAGAATGTAGTCTGAGTGAGTACTACAGTCTTCCGGTGGGTGGGAGATCAGAGAATCTGGAGGAAGTTAATTTGTCTCACACTTAGCTGCTCTTATGCCCAAAGTAGTAGCTGTTGAATCAGTTTCATCAACAGTACACCTTGGCATCCACATCCTGAATGAAAACTGTCACCTAACAGGGCTAGATTTAAAGAGACTATTCAAAATTAATGCAATTGCTAAGTCTTCAGGAAAAAAATGTTCTGCCTTCTCCTACACAACAGATAGGCTAGTTTATGTAAAATACACATCAATCCTGAGTTGCCTCTGATCATACTAGATTATAGGTTTCACCAATCTTTGTTTTATACCTTCCTTGAGTTAACAATGCATAAATGGCATGATTGTGGACCTTGATTTTATTTAAAGGTATGCAACTTTTCATTACTGTTACTTTCTTTAAAAGCATACATTTTATTAATGTGCTCACTAAAAAGTTTAAAAAAAATTTTTCCCTTTAAATGTTCAAAATGTCAAGTTGGTTAAACATGAATTTGCTAGTTCTGTGTTTGAGAATATTGCGTTGGATGTCTGTGCAAACTTTCCCCCTCATATTAAATTGCTTGACATTTCATGAATTTTGCCAATAATCAAACAGCAAAAAAGATACAATGCATAGATATCATGGCCTCTGATAGTCAACTGATTCTAACTGAAATTTTATACATAAATGGGTGAACAATCCACCGAATCTCAGGAGTTAACTGGTAATTGCTTTTGGTTAAAGCTAAGTCAGCCTGTTTCTAGTTCACCTTCTTAATAGCTGTAAGGAAGATCTTAAAAATTTCTACCATACTAATGCCATTCCTCAGTATATAGGATAGAAAAAGCTATATGAACATTTTTTATGTTTGTTCACAAATGTAAACAAATTTAGATGACTTCTAGAACATTATTTGGAAAACAGTGGGCATTAGTTGAGACCTGGGCCCCTACCTGAACTTTAGGGATGTGGCTTTGGCACTTCTTGACAACTCTATCGCCGGAAAGGGGTGGGGTGGGGGGGGCAGGCTGAGGCAGATCATTCGTAGTTTATAATTCACGGACTCCTGACAATCCCAATAACGTAAGGAAAACTGAGCATTTACACAAGACATGCATTTGTAGGGAAACTGGAGTATTGATTTTGGTTCTCACAAGTGACTATGATCCAAAAGCAAGCTTATACTATATGACCATTTCTAAGTTGTTCCAGTTCTACACATTAATACTTCCCAGTGGTAGGCAGAACTCTTTAGACGGCTTCCCATACTCTTGGTATACAAGCCCCCATATAGCTCCTTCCCTTGAGTGTGGGCAGAATCTGTGAATAAGAGGGATATTACCTGTGACTGGACAACAGGCAAAGGGATTTTGCAGGTATAATTACAGCATCTAATTAGTTTGGCTTTGTGTGAATCAAAAGGAAGATCATGAGGGGCAGGAACTGATTTAATCAAACAAGACCTTTAAAAAAGGGTTTAGGGTATTCCCTAAGATCAGAGATTATCCAGCTCTGTCTACAGACATATTTTTGGAGAGTTTCACTTTGTTGTCCTGGGTAGACTGCTGTGGCATCACAACTGACAGCAAACTCAAAGTCTTGGGCTGGAGCGATCCTCTTGCCTCCCCAGTAGCTGGGACTACAGATGTGCCACTACACTGGGCTGGTTTTTCTATTTTTAGTAGAGACAGGGTCTGGCTCTTGCTCAGGCTGGTTTCCCAGCTCCTAAACTTAAGCAATCCATCCAGGTTGGCCTCCCAGAGTGCTAGGATTATAGGTGTGAGCCACTGCACCTGGCCTATCCAACTAGTCTTGAAGAATCAAGTTGCCAGGGATGGATTCTGGCCGACACCTGTGCAACCTCGTGAGACCCTGAGCAGAGGACCATTTCTGGACATGTCAAAGCAACTATGAAATAGCGTATGTTGTGTTTTAAAATACTAAATTTGTGCTAAGCACGTAACAATCTCACAGCAATTAGACTTTAAAAGTAAAACTTAGCTTAAATTTTGTAACATTTTCCTTGAGGGAACTGAGGCAATGGAGAATCCAAAAAGGGTGCTCATATTACATCAATGTGACAATAAACTCAGTTATATGTTTTAAGAAACCACCCCTCAGCCAATGAATTGAAGAAAGCCTAAACTAAATGATACATCCCCTCCTCAAAGTTCTTTCTGATGTAGTTTTAATGATTAGTGGATAGCTTCAATTATAGAAATGTTCCAAGGTTTGGTCCAGGGCACTGTGTAAAGTATTAATTGCACTACAACAGTTAACCGAAGTTGTTGAAAATTAGAAAGGAAATAATATGTTTAAAGATTTTAGGCTAGGGCTTCCTACACACCTTTAACATAATATTACTACTTTTATAGCATTTGCAAAGGGCTCAATGCTCGAAAAAGTTAGGAATATTTAGCTTATTAGGCTTCTTCCATTTTTTTCATCAGAAATAACTGTCTGTAGATAAAAATGAATCCATTTCCTAAATCACTGAAGAATTAAGAAAGAGTTGTGTTTAAACCAGGTAACTGCTGAACTATTAACTGTGCTGAACAATTAAGCCCTTCCTAGACTATCAATGTCCTATATGAGATAACAGGAAGAAATAAAATCTTTAGACTATCAGCTAGCCCTTGTAACTCAGTTCTTAAAATCACTCCACCCTATCTTACATGTAAGAAGAGTAATTCTATGAAATAACTCGGCCTACTACAAGCTCTTAGGCTTACTTCAGATTTTGTTTACTAAAAAACACAAATCATGTGAAGCTGTTGTTATGTTCACCTTGCAGTAACTACAGCCTTTGGTAAAAATCACACTTGTATGCAACATTTGGAGCCGTATGTTGAAGTTACAGTAATACTAAAGACACAGCTCCTTTGTCTCTTTCAACCTTGCTGGAGCGTGAAGGAAGCTCAACACCTTGGCTCGGATAGGGAGAAAGCAGAAGCATATACGGTGTCAAATGAATGCATTCAGTGGGCTAATATTAATATGTTCATACTGAAATTACAGAACCTATGAAATTTCTTCTGTTATGCTGGTTCTAAGTAAAAACTTAGAAAGACAAGAAGCTAGTATAAGCCATTGGATTATACTCCAGCTTTACATTAATACAAAAAAAATTCACACACCACACACACACACCCCATGTAAAACATTGCTTTAAGTTTTAATGTTTATTTCCCCAAGACAGCCTAGCCTGCACTCTACTTGGATAAATTTTACAAGCTAGTTTTCTGCTGCTTCTAGTTTTAAATTTTAACCATGTTTCTGATGACAAGGAATGCTGCAAAAATACTCTAGTTCAACAAAGAGTTATGATCACAAAATAATTTTTATCCATTCTACAGTGTTTCAGAATTACCAGTTGATTTTTAAACACAAAGTAGATATAGATGCTAATGGTGGCTAATCTGGTATGTTTCTTATAGCAAACTGTTGTTCATGCAACACTTGTGCTCAAAGGGGAAGGCACAGGATTTCCTACAATGAGCCACCTTATAAAGAGTTCTTTTTGTACAAATTAATTTATGTCACATTTAATTTAGTGTGCATGACCTCGAAACTGAGGTATTATTCCAATTTATAAAAACCACTTGCATAACTTTTATGCAAGTTTTAAAAATACAAAGTTTTCTCCCTAAAGTGGCTCAAAATAGATTGTTCATGGCTGCCTACATCTAAGATAAAAAGATTCTAAAACAATTGAACAGATTAGGCATATTATTAAAGGTGTTCAAACCATTACTTGATTTGTACATCTACTCAAACCTCTTCATCGGTCTTTATTCAGCAGTACATATGCACCAAATTCCATTTTAGAAGTTTCCATATCATTTTCATAGAAAACAAAGTTTGAAAACAAGTAACATTTAAACACAGCACGGTATTCTACCACAACTGAAACTTTTTTCTTCTTCTTCTTTACAGGACTCAACAAAATCTAAAAATGAACTATGCTGTAGATTTACCTCATGCAAAGATCTTTATGTTATCTCTGAAAATGAAAAGGATGGCCTCTGAAGCACATTTTACTGTTTTATACTATTATGGCAACTTGTGTACTGCAACACAGTCTATTTGGAGGGAAATTTATGATTTTTTTTCATGCAAAAATCTACACAAATTAGTTTTGATGATATGGAAAGCTTTTCATAGCATCAAACATTCATCTGGTGCAAATGCACAGGGAAACCTTCCTGAAAAGTTTTCTGACTTGAGAAGCAACTAAAAAAAGCCATACTAAGTAAAGTAAATAAAAACTAAAAAAAAGGGAGGGAGGTGAGAAAAGGGAAGAGGGAAAATAGAAAACACAGGCTGCAGAGTAAACCAATGTCTGCTGCTAAACCGGTCTTTGTTTTCACGTCCAGTGTACATTAACACTTAGGATCTCATTTTGATGATTTACTAGGTTTGTTAGCCCCCTGAAGGTGAATCAAGCTTGCATGCGTTCACATACAGCACCACAACCACACTCTCGTACACAGTCACTCCAGGACTAGGAGTCTGCTTCATGAGTGAAGAGCCCTAGATTTGAAAGATGAACCTGGCTCCCCATCACTGAGCCAGACATTCACTCAACATTGTCCACTCACACATTGCTTCATAGCAAGGCCTGGGCTCATTTTCCTTTGACTTATATGGGCATCCTGTTCTCTTTTATGCTTACAAGGCTTAAGATGACAGTACTGCACTTTCTCCTCAATTGATAAGAGTAAGTCAATGTTCCTTCTCAGGCACTGAAGATCTGTGACCTGTAGCCCTTTTTACTTTGAACAACCTAAATAAGCATTCATGTAAAGTTTTCGTTACATTTTGCCACTCATTCTCACTCGCACCCACTCGCCATCTTGACCTCATTTGGGCATTTTCTGTGATTCCAAATGAAATCTTCACATTTTCTTTCCCGATTTAATGCAGCAGCAGATCCCATGAGCCAAGCTTGATGGATCAAACCTTTTTATATATATGTATATATATATATATATCTCAGTGCTGCATTGTACCTAACTTCCACAACATCTTTCTAAAACTGGAACCCTTCTGTTGGTACATTGGCAGATGAATTGAAACCAAATGTTCCACCTTGAATTGCCTCTGGAACAAGGCTGGGATCTTCATCAATCTAGGTAAAAAAAAAAAAAAAAAAAAAAAGGTAAGAAAAAGTGTGATGATTACTTTTAAAATATATTATGTATATAAATAACATTACCCTCCTTTAGTACAAGATAAGTGCTGATACTGTCCTACCATCCTTTAGAAAGCAGAACTACCTTGTAAAGGCTTTTTCTTAAGGGATGCCAAAATAATAAGAAACTTAAGAGAATACACAGGCTAGACCTCTTCCAAAAGAATGAAAGAGCAGTAATCCTTGGGAGATGGTCCTAGTCTCAAGCTGAGAGGGTACACATTGGTACTCACCACAATATCCTTTGCACTTGAGTAGAAAGATAAAGTTGATGACAAAAAAGTTAATGCCACCAGTTTTGGAAAGTGATGTAATTTTTGTTTAACCTTTTAATAGCAATTGGAGAAAAATAGTATTTGGGCTTAAAATAATATTCTACATGCTGTATCAAAAGGTTCTTTTTGAAATTCAGAATTACACAGCTACGGTATAGAACCTATAACATCATCTCAATTATTCTTTGTACAATGTAAGACAGGAACAGAGAACTGGATGTTGAGGTACTAGAAATCCCAAGTCTTTGTTAACTTATTGCAGTTAGTCATCACATTGCAAATTAGGATTTCCAAAAAAATCTAACTTGAAGGTATGTGATTAAAACCATCTTTAAAATAATATGGCTCCTCTGATTTATTTAACTAACACTGGACATCTGGAAGTAAATCTTTTCTAGTATTGTCCTTATCAGGTCAATGGTCAAATGATAGATGCTTAACAAAATAATATTCCATTCTCTTTTGATAATGTGGAAAAGTATCTAGTATAAAATTCATTTTTTTTAAAGTTAAGAAATTATTCAAGAAATCCATTGGTGGCTGTATCTAACTATTATAAGGTTAGGAGTAAGGGCTTTAATTTTAGATCTACTTTTCCAAAGAGGCAACACTAAAATTTCTACTACCTCCTGACAATCTAAAGATACTTTAGCATACTGTACCTTAACCGTATAGTGCCTGATCTTTTTTGATGATTTATTTTTATTTTATCTACTTATTATCTTCATGTTTGGTTTTGGTGATGAAAGCAATACATTTAAGTGTAGATTAACTATTGTCATGAAGAATGTAATATAGCATATACTAGCATTACTGTTCTGTCTATAAACATGTAATACTACTAAAAATTAAAACAAATGAGACCAATAAATACATATAGTGAAAATAAGGCCTCACTTATCCAGTATCAAAAAATCCTTATCTTTCTGCCATTAGAGCTAATATGTCCTTAAGGGATTTAAAAATATTGAAATAATTATGTTTCCAAAGTGACGTTACTGTCACACATCCATCTTAATTCCATTCCAAAAAAATACATACATGAATATCCTCTAGCTTACTATACTATTTCATCCAAACTTATGTTTATATATAAAACTAAGAAAAATACAAAATTATTAAATACATCATCTGAAGAGAAGAACTGGTCAATGATCTCATAAGCCAATTTGTAGATGTCTTCATTTTCATGATTTTGAAGTTGTTCAATTTTCTCCAGACCTGCAAGAAATTTTATGAAGTGAAACGATTGTAATATTTAAAAAGTAGAGACAAGTTACAATAATGTTGACAACACATTTAATCCAATTTTGGACTGCAAACTCTTTGGATTACAATTTCTAGAAATCTATTCTAAAGATGTAACTGAAATATAAAAGATTTTAAGCATAAAGACACCTGTTTATCTTTAAAAATTAATAACTGAAAAAATTAACAAAATTAACAAAAATTAACAACAACATCCATCCCTAAACAACTGGAGTGTTTAACTGCATGTAATCGTATAAAAAAAGCAATGGGACTTCTATCTATTCAAAATAATACATAACCTATGTTTATAAAGAATCATTACATATAAAACTGCTTTTATTTGTTAAAAGTAAGAAGCAGAGGCTCGGTGACAGCCACATACACCTGAGCTGGTGGGTTCGAATCCAGCCTGGCCTGCCAAACAACAATGACGGCTGCAACCAAAAAATAGCCAGGCATTGTGGTGGGTGCCTGTGGTCCCAGCTACTTGGGAGGTGGAGGCAGGAGAATCGCTGGAGCCCAGGAGTTGGAGGTTGCTATGAGCTGTGATGCCGGAGCACTCTACCCAGGCAACAGCTTGAGGCTCTATCTCAAAATAAATAAATAAATAAAGTAAAAAGCAGAATCTTCCCACTTTCTAACATCTGCCAAGTTGAGCATGTATGAATAAAAAATTTAAAATACTGGTGATTAATAAATATGATGCTAAGACACCTGTTAAATATACTAGAAAATGATCAACGTCAAATACAGTATTTCATGGGAAAAAGAGAACTTCCCTGTAAACACGGAGCTTAATAAATCATATGCAGAAACATTAAAGATAGTGTGTGTATGTATATATATATATACACATACAAACACACATATATGTATACACACGCATTTAACTTGTTAAAATGCAAATCTGACCTTGTTTTACTTTAAAGGGGAAATAATTCTAATGTCTCTGAAACAAAGGGAAATAGCCCCTTCATGAGTGTTCTTCCTCCATCCATTCCTTAAATGGAGGAAGTTACCTTGGGCTCCTATCTCACTCTATATACTATCATTTTGATGATCCTTCCATTAACAAGTTTAGCTACTAAATGTAGGCTGAGGACTTTCAAATCTACAGCTTCACTTCTCCTCTGAGCTTCCCATGTGTAAAATTCAAACACTTGCATCAGAATTCCACCAGAGCATTTTATAGGCATATACAACTCAAACTGTCTAAACACCATTTATTATTTGCCTTCCTCATTTAAACTGTACTATGATTGTATTCTTACTGAGTGATCATCAGCAACAGCTTGAAGTCTGAGAGAAAGCCCAAGGTCTGCTTTCTCTTAATATCCCACAATCAAATCTCAAAAACCTCAAAAGTCTATCCATTTCTTGACTCTTGTCACTTCCCCTTCATCTCTATTATCATTCTCTTCATTTACTGTGGCCTGAGCACTATATACTCTCCTACTGGTTACCCTGCCTCCAATGGCCCCATCCCCCAGACAGCTGTGTCCATCTGAATATGCTAATCCCATGGGTAAAACCCTCCAACCGCCTGTCACACTATGGCAGAATCCATTGGGGAGCTTATGAAATACAGATTCCTGGGTCTTACCTCTACAGTGAGGTAGAAAATGCTCAAGAACCTGTATTTTTATTTTAATATATAAAGATAAAATATTATGAAAAATTAAAATATTTACATGGTAAGAAAAATCAAGTATTAAAAATAATCAATTATAAATGTTAATTTTTCTGGTACTTACTCTCTACTTAGTCCCCTAGCTCTATTCCCCACCTTTTGTTTCTAACTGGACAGTTATGCATTATCTTTTGTTGTTCTATTAGTTGCTTTAGTAAATTAAATAGATCTCTTGTTAGATTAATTTTCAAGCTTCTTAACTCTCTCTCTTGCAGTTACCTCTCTTTCATTCACTTCTTGACTTATTATCAGAAACACCTTTACTTTTATGCTTATCCAGATTGATAACATTTAGATTCTGTACCACAACCACATTTCAGACTTCCATGTTTTGTCTATACACAAACTCTAAGAGGTGAAGTGACCACACATTGTTAACATTCTAGGTGGCTCTGTTACACAGCCTGATTTGGAAACTACTAACCTACAGAATAACAGCACTCTGTGCTGCAAAGCCTGTAAGACTGCAGTGGTCTGGTTACTGGATACTTCTCTAGCTTTATCTCCTGGCAGAATCTATCCCATACTTTGTGATTCAGCAATACTAAACTACTTATAATTTTGCTGAATGCTATTTCTCACCTCAGACTTTGCTCATGGTGTTATTTCTGCCTGGAACACCTTTCATCCCTTTTTACTTTATTAATCCTTATTCATCTCTCAAAATCCAGCTCAGGTGTCACTTCCTGCTTCTTCCAGGATGGATTAGGCATCCCATTTTGCTGTATATTTCTATTAGGGTAATTAGCACATTAAATCAGTTCATATTTATCTTTAAGACTAAACTATATGCCTTGAGGGCAAGGACTGTGCCTTGTTTACCACTGTCTTCCCATTATCTCAGCACAGTGGCTGTTCAATATATGACAGCAATTCAGTTACCTAAGCATATGCAAGAGGCTGAGCAGGACTGTACATACTGAATATAGTATTTACTTTGTTTTGTTATTTGATTACCTAAGACAGACAAATACACAAGTGCTCTATTAGTCAGAAAATAAAGGTAGTTACAAAACGAACATTAAAATGCAGAATAACAGCTCACAGTAAACTTACCACCACATTCTTCTATAAGATTGGCTATGGTTTCTGCCTCATCTTCAGCCATTTTTAATATATTACTTAGTCCATCGAGTACTACTTGCACAACTTGTGCATCTTTTACAGTCAGCAAGTTGCAAAAAGGTGGGATAACATTTTGTTGGATAAGGTAGGCCACCTGAAGAATAAACACAACATAAAAAAATAACATGAGGGTGAACTTTATGTGCCACATTTTCTCACTGGAATAATCTGATTTTTAAATTTTAAGCATGGAAACATGACTTAATTTCTCCCATGTTAAGTGAGTCTACACTATAAATTTAACCTCGTTTTCATTTATGTTTTTTTCCCCTCTAATTTTGAGAAAAAAGAAATTTAAGTGAAAATGAAGGAGTCATTCAAGTTCATGATAAACATCTCTACCATAAAAAGTGTACTTAACACCATTAAAAAAGAGAACAGAATTTTTAGGTTAATATGGCAAAAAGAAACTGACTCACAGATTCTCCCAACTAATGAACAACAAAAAAGATCTTAAAAGATCTTTTCCCCTTTAATAGCAAGAAATTATGAAATTAGTTAAAGAGGCTATTAATGGAGGCTGAAATGCTATTTTTAAAAAACTTGTCTGCCAAGTTATCAACTAGGAGCATCGGTAAAAATTAAATAATAAAAAAACTACAGTGGTGGGTGGCGCCTGTGGCTCAAAGGAGTAGGGCGCTGGCCCCATATGCTGGAGGTGGTGGGTTCAAACCCAGCCCCGGCCAAAACCTGCAAAAAAACAAAACAAACAAACAAACAAAACTGCAGTGGTTCAATGTGACAGCATTCAGGCACTCTACCTGAATACTTAGTACTCTCACAAACCTGGCTACCTCTCAATTCACCATTCTATTATTTTCGTAATATGTTCTTTTTTTTGAGATAGAGTTTGACTTTGTCGCCCTGGGTGGAGTGCCATGGTGTCAGCTCACAGCAACCTCAAACTCTTGGACTCAAGCGATTCTCTCTTTTTTTTTTTTTTTTCCCCAAAATGACAAGTACCATTTACTGCAGTTATACGAATGGGGTCAGCCAAAGGCTGGCTCAAGCAATTCTCTTGCCTCAGCCTCCTAAATTAGCTGAGACTACAGGCGCCCACCACAACGCCCAGCTATTTTTTAGAGACAGGGTCTTGCTCTTGCTCAGGCTGGTCTTGAACTCATGAGCTCAGGCAAGCCACCCGCCTCGGCCTTCCAAGTGCTGGAATTAGAAGTATGAGCCACTACACCTGGCTCACACTTATTAGTTATTATTTCCATGTTTACATGGATTCACTGATCACCACTAGTCAACAGCTTGTCACAGTTGTCAATTCACTGTTACTCAGTTCTAAATTCACTCTTTTTACCTGCTCTGAGAAACAGATCTAAGCCCTTTAACGTTACGTTCCTTTGCCAGTTGGCAGGTAAGCTTGTCACCCGAAAGACCCTAACAGTGAGTGCCCACTTACATTTTAGACCCTATTTCACATTCCTTACCCTAGTTCCTAGTCCTAGCCACATGGTTTAGCTTAGTTCTTTGTTTGGTTTGCTAATAATGGTGAATTTGTTTGTGCTTAATTACCATCTTTGTACTTTTGTATTGTTTGTTAGAAGAATCTGTGAGTCAGTTTCCTTCTGCCATATTAACCTAAAAATCTGTTCTTTCTTAACACTGTTAAAAAAACTATCCCCCCCCCATGGGGCTCAATTTTACCATAGACTGGAAAACTTTTTGTAGACCAACATATTGGAAAAGAATAATTCTCTTCTATGATATATGACTAAAGGAAGTCAAAGTGATACTTCTGTATGAAAAAGTCACAGAATAGCTTTTACCGTGCTAATACTTTAAATTATAATTTACTTTAAACCTTAACATTATCTATACCTATATTTTTCCCAGTTTTAATAAAAATAAAAGCACAACTTACTTGATCTTTCCTTCCACTAATTGTTAAGTTACTTATGGCCCAAGCAGCTTCTTTCTGAGTGCCAAAATCCCCCTGTAAAAAAGCAAAGCAACAGACTACATGAACTGCAATAAAGGGTTAACTGGAAGAAATGTTTCCTGAAATAATTTTCCAAATGTTTATTTCCCCAGATTTCCATCTAGTCTTTCTTTGAACTATATTCAATCTACCCTTGAACACATGGAGATTCCTAGAAAAAAAACTGGCTTAATAATTACTGTTTAATAATATCAGATTAACCAAGTTGATAAATAAAATTTTTCAAAAAATTGAAAAAATTTACCGTATCATTATAATCAGAGTCAAATTAAAATAACATACCCTCTTAAACACGAACTTTAAAAACATGAATACCCTTCACCATTGATGAAACTGCGATAGAAATGTTAAATACTGTCTTTCAAATATAAAAAAAATTTAAAAATCACTTTATAAGTCATAATATGTAAAACTTTGTAATCTCGCTTGAGAATTTACTAAGAAAATTATTTAGAATATTATACATTACTGTGTATATAGTCAGAGTTGCATCACGATAGCCAAAAAGTAAAAGCAACTAAAATTTTCAATAGGCATAACTGACTTTAACAGTAAATCTACTGAATTAAATAACAAACAGCTATTAAATATTATTTATTTACTTTTTTTTTTTTTTTTTTTTCAGTTTTTGGCGGGGGCTGGGTTTGAACTTGCCACCTCTGGTATATGGGGCCTATGCCCTACTCCTTTGAGCCACAGGTGCTGCCCCCAATCAGCTATTAAATATTAAGAAGACTAGCAACCTGGAAAAATGCTTATGATATATTAAGACAAAACATACAAATAAATGAAATCCACATGTAATATCCTTTTTTTTTTTTTTTGAGACAAGGGTCTCATTATGTCGCCCTCAGTGGAGTGCTATGGCGTCACAGCTCACAGCAACTTCAAACTCCTAGGCTCAAGCGATTCTCTTGCCTCAGCCTCCCAAGTAGCTGGGACTACAGTCACCCACCACAACCCTCAGATATTTTTTGTTGCAGTTGTCATTGTTGGTTAGCTGGCCCGGGCCAGGTTCGGGGCGGGTTCGAACCTGCCAACTTCTGTGTATGTGGCTGGCTCCATAACCACTGTGCTGAGCAGTGATATTCTTTCATATTTATCAGATTAAGAAAATCCAAATAGGCTCAGTGCCTATCATTCAGTGGTTAGGGAGCTGGCCACATACGCTGGAGCTGGCAGGTTTAAACTCAGCCCGGGGCCTGCAAAACAACAACAATAATAAAATAGCCAGGCATCTGCAGTGGGCGCCTACAGAACAAAATAGCCAGGCATTGCAGTGGGCGCCTACAGTCCCAGCTACCTGGGAGGCTGAAGCAAGAGGATCACTTAAGCCCAGGAGTTTGAGGTTGCTGTGAGCAACCACACTACAGCATTCCACTGAGGGCCACATAGTGAGTCTGTCTTAAAAAAAAAAAAAAAAAAGAAAATCCAAGTATTTGTCAGTGAGACTGGTAGGAGTACAAAATGCTATCTTTACAGAAAGGAACTAGCATTATAATGGCAAAATTTACATACACATTTGATTATTAATCCAGTAATCCCCAATATAACTGGGCAAAAAAAATTTTAAGCCCTCACTCTGTCACCCAGGCTTAAGTGTGGTGGCATGATCACAGCTCCCTACACCTTAAACTTTTGGTCTCAAGCTACTCTCCTGGTTCAGCCCTCTGAGTAGCTGGGATTATAGGTGTGTGCCACCATGTCCAGCTCATTTTCAAAATTTTAGAGAAGGGATCTTACTTTGTTGGCCTAGGTTGGTTTCAAACCCCTGGCCTCAAGCATTCCTCCTGCCTTAGCCTCTCGAAGTGTTGGGATTAGACCCGAAACACCAGGCCCAACCACAAGCTATTCTATGAAGTCTTTTTTTTTTTTTTTTTTTTGATACAGAGTATCCCTCTGTTGCCCTGCCTAGTGTGCAGTGGCTTCATCATAGATAGCTCACTCCAACCTTGAACTCTTGGTTTTAAGCAATCCTCCTGCCTCAGCCTCCCGAGTAGCTGGGACCCAATGCTTAGCTAGTTTTTCTATTTTTTAGTAGAGACGGGGTCTTGATCTTGCTTAGGCTGGTCTTGAACTCCTGAGTTCAAGCAATCCTCCTACCTTGGCCTTCCAAAGTGTGCTAGAATCAGGGCATGAGACACTATGCCTGGCCTGTAAAGTATGATTTAACAGCAAAACACCTAAGACATCTCAAATGACCAAATACACTGTACTATGTAGGGAAAAAACAAGAAACAAGGAAGCTCTCTATACAGTGCTATACAAATGACATTATTTTTAAGAACACCATTGATGGACTATATCCTAAAAACAAAATTACCTCCAAAGAAATCTTAAAAGCACATTCAGTAGCCATGTTGTTAGTGGCAATACGATCTTGTTATTTGATATTTTTAAATACATATTTATACATAAAATATATAAAATATGTATTTATATTTTCATCTCTTAATGAGGAAAATCAGCAGAGTTTTTGTCTTTAGTACATGTCATCAATGATGTACCTAAAAATAATGTATACTGGTATGTCTCTATAGCTCTCTATGTATCAGTAAGTTCATGATTTTAGGAAGATTTTCAGCAGTAAGAGTAAAAGAGATGGAAACATACAATTAAAAAAAATTAAGGAAAAAAACCCCTGTTGTCTAAAATATCCAGTAACATTTGATAACTTTTCTTTTTGAGACAGTCTCACTTTGTTGCCGTTGGTAGAGTGCCGTGGCATCAAGTTCACAGCAATCTCAAACTCTTGGGCTCAAGCGAACCTCTGGCCTCAGCCTCCCAAGTAGCTGCGGGGACTAGAGGAACTCACCAACAACACCTGGCTATTTTTTTTGTTGTTGCTGCAGTTGTCATTGTTGTTTAGCTGGTCTGGACCGGGTTTAAACCCACCACCCTCGGTGCATGTGTCCAGTGCTGTAACCACTGTGCCATAGGAGCCAAGTTAATATTTGATAACTTTTCATTCTTGATTTCTAAATGAATTCTCATGTTCCTGAACTCATCATCCTTCACCATAAAAATACTTATCATTTATTTTGTTTGTTCTGGCCTAGAAATAATGACAATCTTATAATAATAATCTCCCTTATACCTAAATTATGATCCTTAAACACCACTCCCTACAAAAATCAATCAAGATACCCTAGAAAAATAGTTCACTCTAGGTCTATGTCAGAAGACATACAAGATACACCCGGAAATCTGATTAGTCTCAAATCATTAGGGGATGTAATAAAGATACAAGCACCAACTTTAAGAAGTTCCCATTGGTGAAGGAAACTTAAGTTTCAAAAACAATAACTAGGCTGGGTATGGTGCAGTGGTGGCTAATGCCTGTAATCCCAGCACTTTGGAAGGCAAAGACAGAAGAGGGCCTTGGGGATAGGAACTCGAGACCAGCCTGGCCAACAAAGCAAGATCCATCTTTAAAAACAACAACAACAACAACACACACACAAAAAGTAAAGAAACTATTAGCTCAGTATGGTAGCATGTGCCTGTAGTCCCAGCTACTCAGAAGGCTAAGGATCGACTGAGCCCAGGAGTTCCAGGAAGCAGCAAGCTGGGATAGCATGCTGCCTGTGTAAGAGAGCAAGATTACGTCTCAAAAAACAAACAAAAAAAGTAACAACTAAAATGAACTAAAACTTGCAAAATATATTTAAAAATTAATAATTTCCTAATGATGTTAAAAAAAAATTAATTCTGGTCTCTTTTCAAGGTTGTGAGAGATGCATGCCAGTATAAAATGACTGGTAAGGAGAAAGAATCAAACACTTATCTTGCCTTCCCTATATGAATTTTATTTCAGAGTAACCAATAGTTGATAAAGAAAAAGCTATTTCCTAAAGAAGTATGGCCAATAATACATAAAGAATGTTAAGAATTAGAAAGTCATCATCTTACAACTCCTAGTGAAACAAGGGATCCAGGCAATGATCATCTAGGATGACTTAAAAACCATAAGTCAGAGATTGATGGATTACCTTATAATCATCAGCTGGAATAGGCTGATGACACCTGAGGTCACTCATCAATCTTAAGATCACTAGATGTGATTAGGACAACATATGTCTCCTGATGTGAACTGTTAAGTACAGAGTCGTCCATGAAGTACTCATTCTTGTCCAAAAAGCTAAACTAGATCTACCAATTTTCAGGACATGTGGAACAGAAGATATTGGGATAACTTCCCTTCAATTATAGAGTAGTGCTGAGAAAGCATTCTCCTGCTATGACTGACATTGTAAAGAGTTTTTCTAAATGTTAATATGAGCATGAGAGGTGATATGGCACGCTATTAATACAACATTTACTTGCTATTCAATTTTGTGCATTTGTCTACAGCAGTTTCTTCATCTGTAGAATGGGGATAATCACTACCTACATTGGATTATCATCTGAAGTAACATGTAGTACGTGTATAGTGCTTAGAATAACACACATTTAGTACCAGTAATAATTATAATTTTTACTAAGTCCCAGGATACAGCAATTTTGGTAAAAGAATGATCCAGAAAAAGGGCCAGGGCTCCCTTCCTCTCAAGCTTTTGTATGTAAGAACTTAGTTTCAAAAATTTTTAGTATTAATACTACTTTACTGGCTTAGCACCCACATCTCAGGGGTTAGGACGCCAGCCACAAACACTGGCGCTGGTGGGTTCAAACCCAGCCCGGACTTGCTAAACAACAACTACCACCACCACCACAACAAAAATAGCTGGGCATTGTGGCAGGCACCTGTAGTCCCAACTACCTGTGAGGCTGAGGCAAGAGAATCGCTTAAGCCCAAGAGTTTTAGGTGCTATGAGCTATGATGCCACAGCACTCTACTGAAGGAGACATAGTGAGACTCTGTCTCAAAAAAAAAAAAAATACTACCTTACTGTAGTATTCATGCCACTATATAGATTCTAATTAAATAGGAAAGTATACATTCACACAATTTATTAGATTTAAATCCCTTTTTCCTTACCCAGATACATACAAGATGATTTTCTTACCTTATCCAAAAGGTGTATTATCATTGGTACCAGATTGGCATCAATTACTGCCTGAACCTGCTGCTGATTTCCTGCAGTGATGTTAGAGAGGAACCACACAGCTTCCTGCAGAACAAGAGTCTTTCAATATTTCTCATTAAAATAAACAATCTGTTATCTGAACTAGAAAAAAAACATTCACTAAACTGTCCAAATGATTTCATTATGGAATGAGTGCGATAATAAAAATCTCAGGCATCTCAACTCCCCTACCCCCTTTCCATTATTTTCCTTGGGAAACTTCTAACAACTAATGCAAGCCACAACAAATTAACCCTCCTAAGAATTCTTGAAACCAGTGCTCCCAAATAGTATGACTCAAAAAAAACTTAGCTGAATAAATACTAATGAACTGATGAGTCTTAATACAAACACAAATCTTAAAACTGTTAAGTGTCCTTTCCTCATTATTTTAATAGTCCTAGTGAAAGTAGATAAATTTACATTATTCACAAATGTATGTAGAAATAAAAAAATAGTGGGTTGTTTTAGTATACTTCTAATAGTCATTCAGTGTAACATTTCTCTCAAGAAAATAGATATCCGATTGCTTTACTGGTCTACCTTAATGATCTTTTTATGTTACTTTTTATACCACAGTAGTACTACCTTTTTTTTTTCTTTTTAGAGACAGAGTCTCACTTTGTCACCCCTGGTAGAGTGCTGTAGTGTCACAGCTCACAGCAACCTCTAGCTCTTGGGCTTAAGTGATTGTCTTGCCTCAGCCTCCTAAGTAGCTGGGACTACAGGTGCCCACTGCAATGCCCGGCTATTTTTTGGCCCGGGGCTGGGTTCGAATCTGCAGCCCTTGGTATATGGGGCCGGTGTTCTACACATTAAGCCACAGGCGCTGCCCCATAGTAGTACTGCTTTTGACAAGACAGTGGTGGTCCCAGGGTTTTTTACAAGTGTCACAGATAATAAATGCATACTGAAAACACAGCACCAAAGACAAAAATAGCTGCTTCGAATCCTATGTAGGATATTACTGTCATTTACCTAACTTAATACATCTATTAAATTTATCAATTTACTAAAGGCAAACATTTTCTCTATTTTTAAAAACTAGTAACCAAGTTTTATTCTAAAAAATATCAATATTAGCTAATGTACACTAGGCTCTTTTGGATCAGATCACAGGACCATGTTTCATGAACCTGTTAGAGATTTTAGGGTGTTCGGCTAATTAGGTGAGCTGTTCTTGGGTTATAATCATTGGCAATGTTGTAATCAATGACCCATGTTACGTCTACAACAGCCTCAGATGCACTCCAATGTCAGCATCACCCGTCAGTGCCCCCTTGGCATAGCCGCCACAAACACACACATGCACACACACTATCTCTAGTACCTATTAAATATTAATGAAAAACTACTAAA
Organism: Otolemur garnettii; assembly: GCF_000181295.1. Classification (NCBI taxonomy): domain Eukaryota; kingdom Metazoa; phylum Chordata; class Mammalia; order Primates; family Galagidae; genus Otolemur; species Otolemur garnettii. Next base: position 84,329 of record NW_003852479.1, read on the forward strand.
CATACATATTAAAAACTTCCAGCCACACAACATTCAACACCCAATTATCTCTATTTCATCATTTCCAAGAGAGCCAAAACAGGACTTTACAATTGGTTTCTTGTATATAGGAAAAACAAAAAATAGAAATATTTCCCTAGATGTCTAAATGATAGTTTAATATTAATATACAGATACTTTTAAGATCCTAATTTTATAGATGAAAACTACTGGTATACTATTTCTTAAGTAGTATTCAAGAATACTTACTTTATTAATTTTCTCTTTGGGATGTGTCAGGAGTGCTGGGAAGTGTGAAAGAGCATCACAGTTCAAAACTACTTGTGTTTGCTCATCAGTTCCAGTAACAATGTTGCCCACAGCCCTAAGTGCAGCAGTCTGAAATATAAAAAGATTTAATGAGATACCGTCCTATCTGAAATACTCCTTAATGAAAGGTTATGTTAGGTAGGTTATAAAATACAAATATTCATTCACTCATTCTTTCATCTCAATGAACCTATCCTTTTCAAACACTTGGTATTAGGTACTAACCTAGACAAAGGTGGGAATAAGACAGACACAAGTTCCAGCTCTTATGGAACTTACATTATTGTAAGAAAAGGAGAGTCAATAAATAAAGAAGAAAAATAATTTTAGACAGTAATTGGTACCATAAAGAAAATAAGACAGTACTTTAGGGTAGTGACCATAGCTCTGTGGGTAGGGCACTGGCCACACACACTGAGGCTGGTGGGCAGGAATCCAGCCCGGGCCAGCTAAAACATCAATGGTAGCAACAATAACAAATAGCCAGGGGTTGTGGCAGCCCCTATAGTGCCAGCTACTTGGGAGGCTGAGGCAAGAGAATTGCTTAAGCCCAAGAGTTTGAGATTGCTGTGAGCTGTGATACCCTAGAACTCTACCCAGTGCGACAGCTTGAGACTGTGTAAATAAATAAATAAGACAGTTTAGATTTGATGTTTAAAAAAATTAAAAAGAAAACAGCACCTTTCAGGAATGGAGAAACCTACTTAATGAGATTTCACTATTATAACAATTTGAATTACCAATTATTTCTTGTGGATGCATCAGGTCATTTTCTGTTAAGTGGAATTTGCCTGTTTTGGACATTTCATATAAGTGGAATTGAAAAGTACTTTTATGTCTAGCTCCTTCCATTTAGCATGATGTTACAGTTTGTATCAGTACTTCATTCCTTTTCATGGCCAAATAATATTCTACTGCATAAATTTTTATTAGTTTAAAATTGTATAAACCTGCATATCATAGACCAGGCATGATAGCTCATGAGTTTGAGACCAGCCTGAGCCAGAGTTAGATTTTGTCTCTATAATATTGCTGGGCATTGTGGCAGGAGCCTATAGTCCCAGTTATTTGGGAGGCTGAAGCAAAAGAATCACTTGAGCCCAAGAGTTTGAGGTTGCTATAATCTGAGATGCTACAGTACTCTACTGAGGGTGACAAAGTAAGATTGCCTCAAAAAAAATAAAATGAAATAAAATAGAATTTAAAGACTAAACAGAGATATCTTTCCATTTATTTAAGGCTTTTTTTTTTTTAGAGACAGAGTCTCATTGTATCACCCTCAGTAGAGTGCCTGGCATCACTGCTCACAGCAATCTCCAACTCCTGGGCTTAGGCAATTCTCTTGCCTCAGCCTCCCGAGTAGATCGGACTATAGGTGCCCGCCACAATGCCTGGCTATTTTTTTGTTGCAGTTTAGCCAGGGCCTGGTTCAAACGTGCTACCCTTGGTGTATGGGCTGGTACCCTACCCACAGGTGCTGCCCTTCAATAATGTTTTAAAGTAACCCAGCCTCTTTGACAAACAAATTTAAAAGGGGAAAGAAGAAAGAATAAAAGAGAAGAAAGTTACAGAGTAATAGAGACTTAAAACAGAATAACCACATGCAGTGTGTGGACTCTGGATACTGATTTGGTCAAACTGTCAAAAAGATAATGAGCCAGTGAGTAATCTGGATCCCGAGTGGGTATTTAACAGGAAGGTTTTTAAGAGTGCACTAACAGTGTTATGTTAAACAACCTTATATTTTAGGTTATGTTAGCCTTATATTTCAGAAATGGAAGCTGCCTAACATGATATGGTATGTAGGATTTGTGTCAAAACAACCTGGGGATGGAG
>NW_003852479.1:86698-123914 GCF_000181295.1 Otolemur garnettii
GAACCCGCCACCTTAGGTGTACGTGGCTGGCGCCTTAGCCGGCATTTTACTATTTTGTTTTCCTAAATTATGGCATGAAAGTTGTAAAGTTTTTTTTGAGACAGAGCCTCAAGCTATTGCCCTAGTAGAGTGCCGTAGCGTCACAGCTCACAGCAACCTCCAGGTCCTGGGCTCAAACGATTCTCCTGCCTCCGCCTCCCAAGTAGCTGGGACCACAGGTGCCCGCCACAACGCCTGGCCATTTTTTGGTTGCAGCCATCATTGTTGTTTGGCAGCCCGGACTGAATTCGAACCCACCACCTTAGGTGTATGTGGCTGGTGCCTTAGTTACTCGAGCCACAGGCACCAGGCCAAAAGTTGTAAAGTTTAAGAAAATCTCCCTTAGATATCAGGAAAAGTCAGAACTTTCCTTCTGCCACTGGCTAAAGGCAAATTCCAAGCCTTATGTTCTCACTGAAGTCCAATATTAAGAAGCATTCTGAAAAATCAAAAACAAAATACAAAAACCAAAATGCTATACTAGACATAAGTACCGCAGCCTTAGTGATAAACATATAGTGAGAATATTTAAAATTAGTTACGAATACCCCTGAATGACTATAAATAACTTTCTATTAATCGTCCTTTTTGAATTTAGCTAAGTGTTCCCTTTTTCTTTTTAGGGCGCTGGGTCTCTATTCTAACTTCACATCAGTATCACTTAAAGAGCTTTTAAAGCTCAAGTTTCTAGGAAACATCCCAGAGTCTCTAGGGTTAGCAAGGGAAATTTAAAAACATTTTTCTTAAAACTCCACATAGTTGATTTTGATCAACATTCTCTCAATTCTCAACATTTAGAATTGAGAAAGAGGCTCGGCGCCTGTGGCTCAAGTGGCTAAGGCACCAGCCATATAAGGTGGTGGGTTTGAATCCCGGGCCCGCCAAACAACAATGCCGGCTGCAACCAAAAAATAGCCAGATGTTGTGGTGAGCGCCTGTGGTCCCAGCTACTTGGGAGGCAGAGGCAGGAGACTCGCTTGAGCCCAGGGGTTGGAGGTTGCTGTGAGCTATGATGCTACAGCACTTTATCCAGGGGGACAGCTTGAGACTTTCCTGTGCTGCTATTGTACTTTGCAGACTCTAAAACACCATCAAATTAAAATATACTATTTACTTCACAAAGGTTGGGAGAGCTTTGTCCATCTCCCTTTACCATACCACTACAGTTTAATGCTACTATTTAATTAATGCATAAATTATTAGTGTAAACTTCTTACCCTCTCTTTCTAGTTCATTCTAGATGCAGGTTCTTTGGGATAAAAATCATGTGGAAGAATTTAAAAATAATAAAAGAAAAAATTAAATAAAAAAATGTTTCAACAATGGAAAAGCAACAATTTAGGAAATTCCTAAGTAGCCCATTTCAGAATAATGCCTTGACCTCAGTACCAGCAAAACAACGAGTGAACGGAACCTCCCCAGTGATTAAAACCAATGTTTGGGGGTGGGAGAAAGAGGAAGAAAAGTTAAAGTGTCAACACTTGTTACAGACGCCATCCAAGTTGCTACAGTCAATTGCCCTGGTCTACATTAGAAATCAGTAATCTATGATGGGGTACCCGTTCGTTTTGGGCAGGGAAAAGGGAGTTCTTGGTAAACTGTAGTACTCTTACATCACAGTTATGCTGTTATTCTAAGGATGACTGATTGATTAACAGAATCTTGCTCTGTCACCTAGGCTGGAGAACAATGGTGTCATCGTACCCCAGTGCAACCTCAAACTCCTGGGCACCTCCTGATTTAGCCTCCTCAGTGTTTGGGACTACAGATGTGTGCTGCCACACCTGGCTAATTTTTTCCAGTATTTTTTTTTTTGTAGAGATAGGGTCTTGCTCTTGCTCAGGCTGGCTCTGAATCCTAGCCACAAGTATCTCCCATAGTGCTCAGACCACAGACCCAGCCAAGAATATACTTTAAACTATTGAAATCATCCACCACTGAATGTCATGCTTAAAGGAATCAGTGGTAAGAACTACTTATGATTTTATCAAGAACAAACTTACCTGAACTTTAACTTCTTGGTGACTGAGTAGAGGAACCAAATGAGGAACTATTCCAGAATCTATTACCATTTGTATTTGTTCATTGCCAGCATCAGTAAGGTAAGACAGGGCCCAGACTGTATCTACCAAAATCTATAAATAAAATAAAAATTTAAATAGCCTTGAGTATTTTCTCATTTTAATAACCCTTAACCATACAACCTATCTAAGATTGTTCCATTGCTTTCTTTCCTAAGCAATGGAACAACAACCTAAATTCATGGAAATTCTTGATATTATATTAAACATTAGCATCTATAAATGTCTGTACTAAGTATGTACATCTTTTAGTGATATTCAGGATATTTAGGTTAATTATAGTCCTAAACCCAGATTACTATCTCATCTTAATTTACTAAGCCATACACATATACTACATAGCATATAAAATAGGAGAAAGACATTATGCTACCTAAAGGCTGAAGGACAACAGGTTCAAAAACATTGTGTCTAATATATATACAGTAGAAGCCCTGAAAGAAACCACCCTGTAACTGGTCAACAGGAGAAATTAGGCCTGCTGTACTGATATGTACATGTGGTGCATTTCTGTTCTATGAAATTATGTCAACTATGGAGATTCTACTGTAACTGGAAAGACTGTACGTATCCGACATGCACAGTGGTTCAAAACATCTAGGCTAAATGGATATATTCAAGGAGCTCTTTAGAATTATGAGTACCATGGAGGTATGCCTAAAGCCAATACCCCAGTATTAGTATTATAGTAGTTTAGTTGTTTCCAACCATCTTGCTTTGCTTTATAAAATTGGAGGAAAATTCCTAAATAGTAAAAACTCCCCACAGCTGCAGATCAAGGTATTTTTAAAAACACAATCACAGGTCAACTTGCAAGATCTATGATTAAAAAAACAGTCCATTTGGCTCAGCGCCTATAGCTCAAGCAGCTAAGGCACCAGCCACATACACTAGAGCTGGAAGGTTCGAATCCAACCTGGGCCTGCCAAACAACAATGACAATTATAGCCAAAAAATAGCGAGGCACTGTAGTGGGTACCTACAGTCCTAGCTACTTGGCAGGCTGAGGCAAGAGGATCACTAAACCCAAGAATTATTATTATTATTATTATTTTTTATTAAGAGACAGAGTCTCACTTTATCCCCCTCAGTAGAGTACCATGGCATCACAGCTCACACAGCAACCTCCAGCGCTTGGACTTAGGTGATTCTCTTGCCTCAGCCTCCTGAGTAGCTGGGGCTTCAGGCATCCACCTGGCTATTTTTTTGTTATTGTTGTTGCAGTTTGGCCTGGGCTTGGTTTGAACCCACCACCCTTGGTATATGGGGCTGGCGCCCTACTCACTGAGCCATAGGCACCACCTTAAACCCAAGAGTTTGAAGTTGCTGTGACCAGTGACGCTATGGCACTCTACCCAGGGTGACAGCTTGAGACTCTGTCTCAAAAACAAACAAACAAAGAACAGCCCAGTTAAAAAATATATATATTTACACCAGCTGCTACTTATTTCCCACCTGCCAAAAAGGGCAGCCTCTGAAATTAAATTATATTTTAAAAAAAATGTAGGATGTTTTTCATGATTATATCTTTAAGTATAACAGGGCAGTATGACAAACTGTTAAACTGCTGCCTATAAATAATACAATTATTGACAAAGACACAGGCATTATAACTGTGTCTAAAATTTTACTTCCAAAGCCTTTCGGGAATGCAAACTCTGTCAAAAGTCAAGTCTGTATAAAACCTTTTTACAACTGACCAAGAAGCTCCTAAGAGGAGGGAATCAGTACTTTGCCATTGGTTCCTTCAGAAATTAAAGAAAAACTTGAAGGATATTTTTTAATGTAAAAAGAAGACATCAAATTAAAGAAATCACACAAAGAAAGTGGTCTCAACACATGTGAAACAACTAAATTCCAAGTTGCAAACGTAACTACTTTTTGTGGAGTATTATTAACATATACTAAAGTTTGTTGACACATATAAAAAATTTAAAGTTACTTGTTCATGACAACGTAAAACCAGATACATTTTTTTAAAAGTCGTGGTGCTAAACATGTCAATAATGTACTCAGACCAAAATCAGAACCCAAATCAAACTTCACTTCATATGTACTTTTATCAAAGCTTATATTCCGTGGCAAGTTTATAAATTACAACCACAGTATAATGTCAGCGTTTCACTTATGATTTGTGGAAGCAGTTCAAATTTTTCTTTTAACTTCTTTCATGGCCTGATTTAAGAACTTGTTAAGTGTTTACCTTAGAAGATTCTGTTTTTAGTAAACATTATATTTTTGTAAGCAGTTACTAAACATTTTATTAACAAGAAAAATGCAATATGGTTTGAGAAATTCTTCAGGATATAGCAAAAACAAGAAAAATGGAATCTAATCTCATCTAGATTGGGGTGAGAAAAACATTTCTGAATAAAGTCAACCAAGATGTTTGGTTTTCCAGCAGAGGCATAAACTTTGAGAATAAACTTTTGGAAAATCACCTAAAAGGAAAATACTAAAATTTACAATTAAATCAAAAGAACATGGCTATAAGGAGCCAAAACTAGAAACTGTTTACACGTTGTTAAGACCCTAGACTATCTGGAGCTAAAAACCAAAAGGTTTTAGCTTTCACGTCCACCTAGAATTCTGTACAACATGTCACTAACTGACATAGTACTACTCTACCTTTAAATTATTTCACAAGCTTTATAGAGCTTTCCAAACAAGGTGTAACTGTAAGAACAGAGACAAAAGCAGCTCATCACATACAGGTCACCACACCAAACTGTTTTTACAGAACCACACAAGCTCTTGGTGATTGCCACACATCTCATTCACGTCCTCTCCCTTACCCACTACACTCCCAGTTTCTGCAGCATACTAACAGTCTGACTTTTATAAGCAGCAGGGGCAGTTTTCTACCTCGTCACATTCCCTGAACTGTTTTTTTCTCTGCATCTGTATAGGTAAGAATAAGCAAAATATATGTTCAAAATCTTGTCTGCACTAATTTTTTTCTTGTTTGGATAATCAAGAGTTACCCTGATGAATAAAGTCAATTCAAAAGTTACTACAATTGGAAAAGTAAGAATAAAAATGGAATTAAAGAGCAAATAATGTTCATGGTTTGGTATACGTAAATACATGCAGTTAAGCAGAAATATTTCTCTCTTTTATCTTCCCAAAGCCAAAAATGTCACTACGTGTGTGTGTTCTCTTTGGCCAAGCTGTCAAAATGAACTTCCACAAACAGCTCATGAACAAAGACAAGATTTAGTGAGAGATAAGTGGCAACTTAAAAACTTTCAATGTGAGTTTTACAACACTAATACACTCACAGAACTGCTATTGCCCAGACCAAATAACAGATCTGCTTGTTTTCTTGACCAAAACTGTATTTTGTGATATAAACAGAGTACATATAAAAACACCAAATACACATTATAGCTGTTGAAATGGAAAAATCTGATTGCAAGTACACTGACAGGATGTCTTAGCATAACATTTTTCTCCTCCAAATGTGTGTGTGTGTGTGTGTGATATACATGTGTATATATATAAATATATGATGAGAAGCATTTACTCACATTTACGTCTGTGTGATGAATTAAAACACAAAGGGCTGGAAGAATCTGAGAAGAGAAATATATAGATTTTAAAACATAAATAGATAAAAAATACACATAATTGTATCTACTTTGATTAAAAAAAAAACTCATTTACCTCCTGAATGGTTTCCATTGGTGGTGGTGGGTCTTTGTGGCGACATAAGTTGACCATAACCCAAGTAACATTTCTTAAAAATGTTATAGGAATAGATGGACTTATGAAGGAAAGTAAGGGTTTCACAACTCCAAGACTTATGACATAATCTCTACATTGGGGCCCATCACCTATAGAAAGAAGGATTTATTACTTCAATCTTGACAATAAGAATTTTCAGAAAACAAAGCACAGGGTACAATATGCTCCTTCTGCACTTTAGTACTATTTTCTGTACTATTTAGTTTTATATAAAAGGTAGTAAAATAATCAAGTTCACATTCAAGGCCTTTGAACCAAAAGAAGTGACATAAGGTGCCAATGTATTCTTCTGCACATTATTCACATCTTCAGCTTTATAAACTGCTCCCTTATAAAATGTTTTTATGTCATCTAAACTCTGGAAGCTTAAGGGTTTTAAAAAATATTCTGTTCTTTTTGCCTGATGGTTCTATAAAAAAAAGGTAAAACATATTTTGTTGAGCAGAGAACTGTTGCTTTTTCCCTTCTCTCTCAATGGTACCCTTGGCCAGGGATGGTGTCTCACACCTGTAATCCTAGCACTCTGGAGGCCGAGGCGGGTGGCTTGCCTGAGCTCACACATTTAAGACCAGCCTGAGGCAGAGAGAGACCTCATCTCTAAAACAATAGCCAGACGTTGTGGCAGGTGCCTGTAGTCCCAGCTACTTGGGAGGCTGAGGCAAGAGAATCACTTAAGCCCAAGAGTTTGAAGTTGCTGTGTGCTGTGATGCCACAACACTCTACTGAGTGTGTGAGGGTGACATAAGACTCTGTCTCAAAAAAAAAAAAAAATCAATGGTACCCTTGGTTTAACAAACTTCAATAAAAAGATACATCAAAATATTATTAAAGAGAAAATATTTGTCCAATTTATATTTATAATCCAATATCAGAGCATCAAAAGAGTATAAACTATAGATTACTCCATATATTGAGAAAACTATGTCAGAAAAAAGGGGAGAACCAACAGTCTTAGACTAGCTGGTTCCCAATGTGATTTTTGAGCTTTAGCTCAGACTTACTGAAGCAAAAACTCTGTGAGTCCAGGACTCTGTATCAATGAACCTAGGTGGGATTCTTATAGCATTCTTAAGTTTGAGAACCAATGCTATAGAGAACTACCAAACTTAACTTCTGTAACTAGACTGTCACTGTAATTACTAGTGTGAAAACATGGATTACCATAGGTGAAAACATTTTTCCTTGCATTATATTTGAAGATAAAATATTTGCTCTTTTTGCTTCGATGTATTCTAATTAATTCCGGAGTATCAGTGGAATCAAAAGCCAAAGATTGTTCTAAATCTAAAATTTAGGATTAAAGCAAAGGAGTGAGGGATATAGAAACAACCAACTTCCTTCTGCTTGAGCATCATGGTACCAAAGGAAAAAAAAGAAAACAATAGCATTCTTATCGCAGTTAGTAGTACACCTTACACCAAATAGTTCACAGAGAAATCCTCTCTGAAAAACTCATAACCATCCCCTATACTGACCCTGTACAAGACCACTGAAGAGGAGGTATATCAAACTAATACTGATTACTTCCATGCAAGAACACGAAAGAGTCTGGCAGAAGTAATGTTTAGAATCCTGCTTCACTGAATTAGTGAGACCCCTAGAAAAAGCACCTGAACCCCACCTCTAAGCTTTGTGAACCAAGTGAGAAGAGCAATACAATTCAGATCCCAGATGTTTTATATTTTCTTCTGGAGGGCAGTTCTTCAACTTTTTGAATTTGGGTTAAGTTAGGCTTTAGGTAAAAAACAAATCCTTGAAATATTAGAAATGTCTTCAATACATTAACTGCCATGTGAGTTGAATTTAACTTATTATGCTAGTTTTCACTCTGGGGTCTTGTGAAGCATATATAACTCACACATCTCTTGACCTAATAAAACACCCTAACCTCAAGGAAAAAATATTTTTTTCTAGCCTGTCAGTCAATGTTTTAATCATTGTCTCTACAATTATTTATCAGAAAAAAGTGATAGGTATGGTAAAAACATACCTTGATGTTAAACATTTAACTTGACTGTCAACAAGCTACAGATATTTTCTATTGACTCATGAAGATAGTAATATAATATTACTGTATTTTATATATTACTAAATTTTAATGTACTAAAGTCTGCAAAAGATATACAATGATTTCATTTTAGACTCTTCTCAGAACTACCCTGTATGTGGTAACAATTGCTGGACTGGTATTCCACTAAGTTTTATACAAACCTATGATATTTCCCAGTGCCCACACGGCTTGCTCACAGACATTCTGATGGGGTGAATGGAGAAGCCTCAGGAAAAGTGGCACAGCATCTGAAGGAGGAAAACGTAAATTCACACTTAAAGTTGAAGACAACAAATGCTAAACCAAAAATCAATCTTGATTTTTCTGCTAACCTATCAAAAATATATTGTTATTTAGTGCTGTTTATTAAAATAGCATTATTAGAAGTGTTCTGACTAGCAGACTGCTTATTCAGCATCAAAATGAGTTTTGAAATACAGGCAAATATTAAACTTATAAAATTTCACTCATAATTAAATCTGGATTTATTTCTAATTTAGGATTTATTCTTATAGATTAAGTATTATCCTCAAATTTTAAAAGTCCAATTGTTGAAGTAACTTGAATACACAAATTTAAATTAACACTATGTGGTTCTTTGGACAGGCTAGTGATTTCTGGGCCATATGAGACCTTCTGAATCAGAAAGTGATTCTGTTACTCAACAAGGATAGGAAACAGATCCGTATCTGAACATGTGAAAAAAATATTGGACTAAACAACTTGTCTTCCTTCCTCTGATATACGTATTATTTTGTAAGATGCTACTTAAGTATATGTAGATTATGTTTATTTATAATAAAAATTAATTCATTTATCCATTATTTTTCATTTATTAAAACAGACTAGCAATATTAAATTCTAAGCCTCTTTCTAATAGGTAACATAAAACAGAAAGGAAAAAAAGTGAGGACTTACCTAATACAAAACACCCCCCCCCAAAAAAAAACACAACAAAAACCACCTAAACACAAACCAAAACAGTTTTAGTAGGATTTCAGGTAATTATCTTTTCTAAGTAATACTACAACAAAAACAACTTCATAATAAAATGTTTACTTGGATAATACCTTTGTTTCCTTTCAAAATCATGTAGAAATCCGTGTTTGCAATTTTAACAAGCCTAGCTAACTACCCTACTTATATATTTAACTACCTTCTTTAAAATTATTAATTTCTGTTTGACAGAAGAATCAAACAACATTCACGTAAACAATACACTTTATTACTTCTGATAATAACTTTCCACATACATCTCTTGAAACATAAAAGATAATCAATCTTATTAAAAATAAGTGATAAACTGTTCAAATCATTCACTTGATCAGACTACTTTATATAAAATTTCTTTAATATTTGATAGCAACCTCAATAAGAGCAGCTGAGAGGCAATATGACAATGGGAAAAACTCCTTTATTCCTACCAATATCCTATAAATAATGTGACAATAATGTAACCTGCTACTGTAATTAGGAAATGTCCTCACATTTAGAAAGGAATCAAGTGAATTTGGGGGAACAGAAAATGTTAGTTATTTCAAGAAGATGATTAATGTAATACTTAAATTAAGGTGGTCTATTTCAATAACCCTATGTGTGACTTAGTAGCTATTATTTTATACATAATAGCTATTTACAAATAACTATGTTCTTTTAGGAAAATCATTTTATTTTTCTGACTCTATTTTTAAAAATGGGAATTTTGTTTGTTAATAACTTACTGGACTGAACTACTGCTTGAGTTTGTTCTGAGGTTCCAGATGCAATGTTTGTCAAAGCCCATGCAGCCTCGAACTGTAAAGAAGGACTACAAAAGAGAAAAAAGAAAAAGTAGAGATTTCTATGTTGCCCAAATATCTACTAAACATTCAGCATTTTAGATGTAGTAAATATTTTGTTTCAAAAGATATCTATCGGGTGGCACCTGTGGCTCAAAGGAGTAGGGCACTGGCCCCATATACCAGAGATGGCGGGTTCAAACCCGGCCCTGGCCAAAGGAAAAAAAAAAAAAAAGGCATCTATCCATCCAGCTTTTTTTTTTTTCACCCTCCCAGGACTGTTTAAAAATATCTCTTCAGTATAAAAAGCTCTTCTGTCCTTATTTTTAATAAGGACTTTTTATTAAGATATTTGCCCAATATTCCTCAGTTTTCTCAAGTATATATTTGGTCAAATTAGCTCTTGCCAATTTTCAAAGCTTAAAAACTAAATTCTTCATTCTCAAGGTCCTTGTTGTCCTTTACCTTCATCTGCTGGCATTAGTACACCTTTTGCCTTTTCATTTCCATTCATAGCTCCTTTTTCTTCTCTTTTCTTTCTTTCTTTCTTTTTTTTTTTTTTTGAGACAAAGTCTCACTGTGTTGCCTTCAGGAGAGTGCTGTGGCATCACAGCTCATAGCAACCTCAACTTTTGGGCTTAAGCAATTATCTTGCCTCAGCCTCCCAAGCTGCTGGAACTAAAGGTGCCTGCCACAATGCCCGGCTATTGTTTTGCTGCAGTTGTCATTGCTGTCTGACTGTCCCAGGCTGGGCAGCCTTGGTGTTCGAACCCACCAGCCTTGGTATATGTGGCCAGCGCTGCAACCACTGTGATATGGGTGCCGAGCCCCCTTTTCTTTTTCTTTAAAGATCAAACTACTAGAAAATCTGGCCTTCTCCCAAAGCTATATCCCAAACTTTTAAAAGATAATGTACTTACTTGTCATCTCTTTCAAGACAATGGACTAATATAGGCAATATTCCAGATTTTATTAAGTCATCAATTGGTGGATTTCGATCACTGGACAAAAGCTTCCTGTAAGAGATATAAATAGCCTACATGAAACTTAATGGCATATAATATCATAATTAAATTTAAATTCACATTTGACAGACATTATCATAAATCTGAATATGTAGTATAAGTACCCTCTCTGAAAGTTTTACTTTTTATAATTTACATAATGCGTCCACTTCTCCAATTATAAAAAGATTAATTTATAAATTAAATTTACAAAGACCACCGATAATTAGGAAAATATGACAGACATAAACTACTTCATCAATTTTATCAGTACAATATTATTCCCTCAATAAAGTCCTGACCACAACTTATAAAAAGATAATTAAATGTTTAGCATGTATTATGTCTGCCCTTATTTTTGAGCTCATAGAAGTGGGTAAACTTCAAAACAGCATTTACCTTGCTAAAAAAGGAATTAAGAAGTCACCAAAATACTCAAAATTATTCACACTAGGTCACAACAAAGTCAAAGGACAAAAGCAGGCAGGCTACTGGCATATCTGATATTTATAGCAGATACTAGTACTTCATTCTTCTCCATTTATCTTTTTTTTGAGTTTTATTTTGTCAACCTCAGTAGAGTTCCATGACATCACAGCTCATAGTAACCTCAAACACTTGGGCTCAAGAGATTCTCTTGCTTTAGCCTCCCTAGTAGCTGGGACTACAGCCACCCGCCACAGCACCTGGCTATTTTTTAGACACGGGATCTTGCTTCCTGAGCTCAGGCAATCCACCCATCCCAGCCTCCCAGAGCACTAGGATTACAGGCATGAGCCACCACACCTGGCCTTAGTACTTAATTCTTCATACTACTTTATATACTAAACTAAAGGTCATAAAAGTAAGTCCAATAGCATTCTCATATCAGCAACTAAAGAGAAATGAAATAAGGACAGTAAAACATAGGAAAAGATCCTGAAAGATGCTAGAACTATTGAGGTGGACAAGACATACATTCCTGCTCTCATGGAACTTACAGGATCCAAAACAAAACCTAGTGCCTATTTTCCCATGTGGTAAACCGTAGATTTATAGCTGATAAATCCTCTATGTGGCCTAACACAAATCTTTTATCTGCTTTAACCTCTGGCATCACTACATAAAGGCAATGTTTAATAAGTTTAGCCAGATCACTGCTCTATATAAACTAAACAATGGTTGCTTACTTACTACTTTATCAATGTAAACTCCTTGACTAGCTTTAAACTGCTCTACAGATTGGCTCCTTACCCAACTAATCTGAATCTATGTAACTCAGCAATAGGTCAAGTTGTCTGTCATACCACTTAAATCTTATTTCCATCCTTCATATCCTATTCCCCTCCCTTGGAATTCCTCATCCTCAATTTGAATAATTCAAAGTCTACTTCAAGTTCTATGTTTTACACAACACTATCTTTGAATTCTAAGAGTATTTACATAACATAATCCTATGTCTATTACTGAGAATTAGTTTGGGACCATTGTTTTGATTTGTGCTGAGGTGCCAGTAGTTTTGCCCATACTTGCTTTTCAACATCAATGTAAAGCTTAACATAGTGATAAAAGGCAAATAAAGTCTTAGAAGTATTACGAAACTTTGTTTGTTCCTGGTATTGTCTCAAAATCTCTCAGGGATCCATAGATCATACTTTGACAACCTCTTGTCTTGGGGATATTGGGCTTTAATTTTCTTGCAGAACTCATGTTGAGAAGAATTATACCAAAACTGGCTCGGCACAGTGGCTCACACCTGTAATCCTAGCACTCTGGGAGGCTAAGGAAGCTAGATAGATCACTTGAACTCAGAGGAGTTTAAGACTAGCCTGAGCAAGAGTGAGACCTCACCCCTACTAAAAGTAGAAAAACTAGCCAGGCATAGTGGCACATGCTTGTAATCCCAGCTACTTGGGAGGCTAAGGCAAAAAGATTGCTCAAGCCTAAGAATTTGAGGCTGCTGTGAGGTATGATGCCACAGCACTCTACCTAGAGTGACCCAGTGGAACTTTGTCTCAAAAAAAAAAAAAAAAAAAATCCCCAAACTACCAATTATTCAACTGACAATGGTGAACAAAATCAATTTCTTAATCATACTTCCTATAAACATTAGTCATTTGGAGATGTGAATGGTTCTCTGATTTCCAGTCTATATTAACAAAGTCCTCTCTAAGAAGTTCTTTTACCTGTGGTACACAACCTTGTAATTCTGTAATTTCCCTGCCCTAGGTTATTTAAGCCAAATACACAAAAGTGAGAAAAGTCTAATAAACATAAAAGGGATCTGTGCACTCCCTTTTGACTCCTGTCAATTCTTTTTCTACTTTGAAATTTCACAACTTGGATCAACTGCTTGCTTAAATATCTCTTTCTTACTGATAATCACAATACAGGGTATTACTCTTACAATTATACACATACAAAGCAAGCATAGTATACATATTATCATACAATCATGTCTTCGTCAATGTATTTGTTAATACAAAGGTCTCAGTAGTATTTCTGTAGTTCTTATCTTAAAATCAGAGTATAGGTTTCATAATAGAAATGTGCAAACCAACTTGGTATCTCCTACCTGGGAAGACACTGGAGGCGTTTGCAGCCCTAAATCTTTTTTTTCTTTGAGACTGAGTCTCACTCACTCTGTCACCCTGGGCAGAGTGCTGGGTGGAGTGCCATGGAGTCATCATTGCTCACAGCAACCTTAAACTCCTGGGTTAAAGTGATCCTCTTGTCTCGGCCTCCCCAAAGTGGGACTACAGTCTTGCACGACTATGCCCAGCTAGTTTTTTCTATTTTTAGTAGAGACGTAGTCTCTCTCTTGCTCAGGCTGGTCTTGAACTCTTGAGCTCAAGCAATTCACATGCCTCGGCCTCCCAGAGTGCTAGAATTAAACAGAGCCACTACGCCCAACCAGCCCTAAATCTTAAGTTTCTGTTTGTCTATACCAGGGGTCCTCAAACTATTTAAACAAGGGGCCAGTTCACTGTCCCTCAGACTGTTTGAGGGCCACACTGAGGGCCCCAGGATGAGTTGGCTGCTAAGCAGGACAGGCAGCAGCGGCAAAAACACCTGGTGGGCCAGATAAATGTCCTAGGCAGGCCGCATGTGGCCCATGGGCCATAGTTTGAGGATGCCTGGATACACTGATGTATGAACTTATATGTCTTGATTTATTGTTTGATAAAAGGACTCAGAAAAATTAGTTACCTGATAAGGCTTTGAAGAATCTTTTTATAAAATTAAACCGTAATTAGTAAAGAGCAAAGCTTCATAAATAAAAGTTTTCCTATTAGTCTATGGCACTAATTTGTCAAATCAATTTTTTCCTAGCATCTGTATGTATATTTTCAACTTAAAAAATTTATGATTTTTAAGCACACCAGAGAACAATTTTTAAAAATAAATTCAGTTGGTTCATGACTGTTTACTGCTATTTGCTATAAAAGTTAAATTTGATTGACAGGACTATTATATAGTAAAAAATCCAAAATAAAACCCCTGTGTAAGTTATAAAATTTAATTATGTTCTCAAAATTTAACTTACCTAGCAGCTTGAACTGCACTTAATTGAATTCCTTGGTTATCACTTGAAGCATTCTATTAAAAAAAACCAATTTATGATGTAAATAATCAATAATAGTTGTTGAGCACAAGAAATATAAATGAAGATGGGAAAAAAATAACTTACTTGTACAATAGCTTCTAGAGAGGTATTTTGCTGGGAAAAAAGAGAAAAAAAAAACTATGTTAACATGTCACTTTACAATTCTATATGTATGTGTCATCTTTCACTAGTAGTTTTAAAGTTGTCAGAATAACAACTTACCACTCTATAATCACCATCTATATCAGAGTCTTCACAGATGTCTTCATGTGGTACATTTCTTCTCTTTAAGAGATGTTCATCTCTTTTATTCTTAAAAAAAATCAAAGAACTTCAGTTTAAAAAACAATCTAAATACTTTCATTAAAAAGTAAGGCAAGCATGTGCCTACAAACTGAAATATATAGTACCTTTAAAAAGTAAAATTCAAATGCAAAAAATTAAACCATATTGTGAATTAAACACTTAAGCAACACTAATTTGAATCCCAAACTCCAAATATTCCATTTTTAATGACCAGTGAACTATGTAAAAATAAACAAAACAAAAATAAAAGTTTGACTACAGAAGATAGTGTCTAGTTTAAGCCAGAACCAAACACACATATTTATTTGAAAGTACTAAACCATTTTATACATCATCTAAAAGCTTTTCTTTATCACCTAAAAGCAAAGTCAAAGCAAAAGTTGGGAGTTCAAAATTAGACAAAAGCAATGCCTGACAAAGCTCAAGGGCCATTTGATTTCATTTAAAATGTTTGAGGCAAATTTTCAAATATATTTTCAACTACAACCTACCTCAATACTTGAAAAGTTGATGGAATTTGTTAAGTAACAACAAGTTCTGTTCAGGGCATAACCACTGTCCATTAACAGCAGAACTATTTAGTATAACAGTATCTCTATGACTTATACTTTATAAAAATCATTAAAAATTACAAAAGAAAAAAAATCCAATAAGTTGTCTATGGGTAATGAAGAACTGTATCCCCTCAACCTCAAAAGGTGTCAAATTTAATCAAAATTTCTTCAAAAGAAAAAGAAATGCTAAGGAGTTGAGATTTTTGAAAGCTTAACTATATTAAGTAAATAAAACATTTTACACATTTTACATAAATACATATTTGATATTCTGTACATACACTATAACACTGCCAGAATTATGCCTAGAAATATCCAATATTAATCACTCACCTTCCTTAATTCAACTACAACTTCATTCCGTTGTCTTCTCATAGTCTATAAAAAAATCAGTAATATTTTAAATATCACCTCAAATTCCATCACCCAGAGAAAACTATTAACATTTTAATGTATACTCCTAATTTTTTCTGCTAGTCCAAGTCATATTTTACTTATAATAAAGATCATACTATCACACCAAATAGATGGCTTTGTATCTTCGTTTTACATTTCAATATACTGAAAATCTCTTTGAAATTATCAGTTAATCTATAATACTGAATATATCAATTTTAAAAACTGTTAATATAAGGTTTATAAAAATATAGAGGTACAAAGAATAAAAGAGCCCATAATCTTACTCCCTGTATTAATGAACCAATGACATTATACAAAGTAACACATTTACAAGGTTAATAAATCCAGAAAAAAAAGCAAGCCTAGGGAACTTTTCAGCTCACACATAGTCTTTTTCTCTAAAAGTAAACACTACTAGATTTATTATCAGTTGGATACACATGTACTATTTATTCTGTTCCTCACTTTATTTTGGTTTATCTACAGACCTTGATTTATAGATCTCCCATGGTGGCATAAACGTATTTCATTCTTTCCAATGACCATATAACTATTCTATCAAATACTGTGACCATTCTCTTATTTTTAAGTATGTTTTCGTCATTTATAAGTTACCTATTGTATCAATACATACTTACTGTAAAAAACATTCAAATGTTTAGAAATAATACACATTCAAGTTGTTTCTACATATGGGTTCACCTCATTCTTTCTAATGACTGCATATCCCAAGACATATTAAACAGAAATACAAGTCACAAAGTATTACTTAGAAGTCTAATAAATACCTCAAGCTTATATCCAAAATTGAACTTTTGATTTTTAACAAACATACTCTACTCCTATCTTGGCAAAGGTCAATTCTACTCTTGCAGGTACATAAGCCAAAAACCTTGCAGCCATTCTTGATTCTTTTTCTCTCACTTACACACCCAATCTGTTACCAAATCCTGTTTCTAACCTTCAAAACATATCCAAAATCCAAACACGTATCACTACCTCCTATGCAACTACTCTAGTCTAACTTACCATTATCTCTCACCTAGATTAATACCAAAAGCCTCCTAACTTGTACAACCCTCCTGCTCTTGCTCTCTATTATTCCTTCCCAGCCTATTATCACATCAACCAGAGGGAACCTTACAGGGAGTCCTAATTTTTATGTGCAATGGGTTCTTTTGGCAACCTGGTAAAATCAGTGGACACCTTTTCAGAGAGTATTTATAAATACGCAAAAGAAATACACAGATTTCAAAGGAAAGGAATTATGTTGATATACAGTTATCAAAAATGATTCAATATGAAAAAAAAAATATATGAGTATTTATTACATTAAACGGCTTCTAGCAGTGGGTCTAATAACTACTATATTTTCAAAATAATGATGACCATAAGTGATATTTCAGGATATCTGCAACAAAAACAGTGTGATTTTTATTGACAGTGACAAATTCAAAGGTAACTAATACTACTATGGTTTACTGGCTGCATTATTAAGTAAAGAAATACTGCCAGCTAAAAGTTAGTGAAAATAAAGATGAAATTTTTTTCTGAGTTCTCAGGTCTTCTTGAATGTTGCCTACAAATTCTGAGGGAGGAAAGGTTCAAGGCCTCAGTAAAACACTTCTAAAAAGTCAATCAAGATCACATTACTCCCCTGTACAAAACCATCCAACTGACCACCACTTCAGAGTAAAAGTCCATACTTTGTATATAGTAGCTTAAGTCCAGTCAAATACTCTCATCATATCCACTGCCTGCTTTTTTTTTAATTGTTGGGGATTCATTGAGGGTATAAGAACTAGGTTACACTGATTGCTTGACCTTTTCATGTCAAAAGACCACATTAATTTAGCTATACTCAAGTAAGGCCACATTCAAGAAACTTCAATTAGATACACATAAAAATGTATATTATTTTGTCATTAATTACTACATACTTAATAACTTTTAAAAATCACAACTGTTAATTTTAAAGTTAATAATTCAATTACTGGGCGATGCCTGTGGCTCAAAGGAGTAAGGCGCTGGCCCCATATGCTGGAGGTGGCGGGTTCAAACCCAGCCCAGGCCAAAAACTGCAAAATAATAATAATAATAAATAATTAAATTACTTAGTTGTGTCTGCTTTCTGTTGGAAAGCATTTGAATTTTGGTTGCAGCATGAAGGCTGGCAATTTTAGGTGATCCTCTAGATAAGGTCAGTGATTTGTGACCTTAAGGGTGTCTTGATTTGGGTTAGGTAAAAGAATGTACAAGGTGTCCCCAAAGTCACCTAAAGACATCATACATAGGGAAAATGGGAAACTGCAGCTAAATGTACATTTACAAAATATTCATTACAAAATATTTATGAAATAGTCTCTACATGTTGGCCACTTCTTTGCAAAATTTTACACTGAATATTTTTTAAATACATGTACATTTAGTTACAATTTCCCATTTGCCTTATGTATGGTGACTTTTGGGACCCCATATAGACTCAGAGCAATATGTGGATAAAAAGCAAAACTTTTTTTTTTAAGGTATTCTATTGCTATTTTTCCACATTTCAACTAGATATTTCTTAGCATCAAGCAATGACTATTTTAATGTCATCTACTGAGAGTTCAGTCAATTCCATCTGTACTCCTTTTGATACCTTGGTCATATCAACTAGGTGAAGCTGGAAAGCTAACTTGAGTGTGATGTCATGATTCTCAGAGTCCTTGAACTTTTCGTTGTATTCTCCAATTAATAAGTCTATAAACGTATTCTTCAAGTGATTCCCATATATCGTCCTACTGATCAATAACCTTTGCTAACTGGGTAAAGTGTTCATCCAAAATTTCCTTTTGAAAAAGGTGTGTTCTGAAAAAGACAGCATTTTTGAATCCTTGGATTTTTTTGCCATGTACAATATAACTTAGTTTTACTTTGTAAAGAGATACTCGGGTCATTTTGATTTGACATGATCACACAGAAATGCTGCATTCCTTTATAAATCTTCTTTTAATAATTCACATTGTTGATTCTGTTCTTCATAAAATTTAACTACCTGTTGTCAAAGAGATAAAATGCGATAGACAATGCACTTTAGAATGATACTGAATACATCACTCAACTTTAGCATGTTACAAAACTGATGACACTCTACTGTGTTTGCACAATATAGTTAATAATAGCTGTAACTTGTTTTAACAAGTGTCATTTAAAATAGGAGCCTTAGTACAGACATTTTCCTGATGCAAAGTAATGATGAAAAGAAATGAGAGCATCTGAATCTGTTAATATCCTTTTTAACTACACGATAAACCCTTTATGGTTTCCTATCATGGAAAGTGCACTGTCTGTACTCTCAATAAATTTAGGAAATTCAGTCCAACTTCATGACAATTATCTTGAAAGTTGTTGAAGATATCTATTCTCTGTGTTCTGCTCACAAGACTGCCCAAAGTGAGTTACTCTTCACTGTCAAGAAAATCTTCTGTTAAGACCCAAACGAAGTATAAAATCCGTGCCAAGTCAATAGTATCAGTTGATTTATCCAAAGCAACTAAATAATACATATTTTCCTTTTTAAGTATTGTATGAAGTTGTTTTTAAAATTTTAATATTTTTGTGAAGACAGGATTTCCCTATATTCCCAGGCTATTCTCAAACTCCTGGACCCAAGTGATCCTCCTACCTCACCCTCCCAAAAGTGCTGGAATTACAGGTGTTAACTACCATGTTGGCCTACATCAAGTTTTGTTAAGACCTATTCATTTTATCTTTGCTTAAGTGAAGCTAAGGTACAGATACAGATTTTTAAAATATTAGGACTCAATTTAAAAATGCTTCTGAAGCAGGCTATGAAATGAATAAAAACAATTAGCTATGTACTACAATAATTGTTTTAGCATCTACCATTTCTCATTTAATCTTTACAATTTTATGAGGTAAGGGAAAAAAGCCTTTATTTCCTTTTACAAACAAGGAAACTGAAGCATAGAGAAGTTAAATTACTTGCTGAATGCTGGCCAGGATTAGAACCCAGTGTTTTACAAAGCTACTAGAACAACTACGTCATACTGATTCCACTTGCCTGGAAGTCAAATAGCATTCCACTCAATTTGAGAGCCTACAGTTCTCACTAAAGCAAAAGTACTACTACCAAGACAATGAGTTATGCATAGTATTACAATATAAAATCATAAATGACTCATAATAAGCAACAAAAAACTATGTCCTAGGTCTCACACAAAGAAAATATTATCTGTATTTAAAACCCCTAGATAAAAGAGCCCAAGTGGAGACTCCCGAGAGAGTTCTTCAGTTCTTTCCCCCTTCCAGAAGCTCTGGTGCTTTTTTCTTGCCTTTCTAACTTCTAATAAAAGTTCTACCTTACCACTAAAAAAAAAGAAAAAAAGAAAAAGAAAATATTATCAGTAAAATGTCCTTAAAAGACTTTTTGAGAAATTAAATAAGGTAGACTTCTGATAGATAGAAGTATTTCTTGTCTAAGAAAAGTTTATATGATTAATCAAAAGTAGCAGGACTGAGGTATAATGGGCATTTCAGTAGAGAAAATTATCATTATTATTATTATTTTGAGACGAAGTTTCACTTTGTCACTCTACATTACGGTAGAGTGCCGTAATGTTATAGAGCTCACAGCAACCTCAGACTCTTGGGCTCAAGAAATTCTCTTCAGTAGCTGGTAGTCTACAGGTGACTGCCACAACGCCCAGCTATGCTTAGAGATGGGGTCTCACTTTAGCTCAGGCAGGTCTTGAACTCGTATACTCAGGTGATCTGCCCACCTAGACCTCTTAGAGTGCTGGGATTATAGGCATAAGCCATTGCACCTGGCCTTTATAGAAAATTATTAAATAAATAAAATCCGAAACAATTATATATTGCATATCTACAAAACTGTATTTTTTAAGGTTTTATTTTTTTATTAAATCATAACTTTGTACATTGATGCATTTATGGGGTTCAGAGTACTTCTTCTATATACAATGTAAAATGTTTACATTGAACTAAGTAACAAATCTATCACAATTATACTCATTTCTTAATAGTTTTCAAATGTACCATTCATTGCATCATGCACATTAGGTGAGGTGCCCCTCAAATACTGTCCCTTCTCCAATATTCCCTTCTCGCCCCTCTTCCCGTCTACTTTATGGACTATAGTTATGTTTTGCCATTCATATGCACGTGTAGGTGATTATATATTGATTTCATAGTAGTATTGAGGACACTGGAGACATTTTTTTCTATTCTTGAGATACTTTACTAAGAAGAATATGTTCCAGATCCATCCAGGTAAACATAAAAGATATGAAGTCCCCATCTTTTTATGGCTGCACAGTATTCCATGGTGTACATATAGCACAATTTGTTAATCCATTCATGGGTCGATGGGCACGTGGGCTGTTTCCATGTCTTGGCAATTATGAACTGGGCTGCAGTAAACATTCTGGTGCAAATGTCTTTGTTGTAAAATAATTTTTCATCATCTGGCTATATATCTAGTAGACGAATTGCAGGATTAAACGGTAGGTCTACTTTTAATTCCTTGAGTGTTCTCCAAACTTCTTCCCAAAAAGGTTGTATTAGCTTGCATTTCCACCAGCAGTGTAGGTTCCCTTCTCTCTGCATCCACACCAACACCTGTAGTTTTGGGATTTTGTGATGTGGGCTAATCTTACTGGAGTTAGATGATATCTCAAAGTGGTTTTGATTTGCATTTCTCTGATGATTAAGAGTGATGAGCATTTTTTCATGTGTTTGTAGGCCCTGTGCCTGTCTTCATCAGAGAAGTTTCTGTTCAAGTCTCTTATACATATAGAAATGGGGTTATTTGTTCTTTTCTTATTAGAGTTCTCTGTAGATTCTAGTTATCAGACCTTTGTCGGAACCATAACTTGCAAAACTCTTCTCCCATTCTGAAGGTTGTCTGTTTGCTTTACTGTGTTCTTGGATGTGCAAAAGCTTCTTAGTTTGATCAGATCCCAGTAATGTATTTTTGGTGTTGCTTCAATTGCCCCCAGAATGTTTTGTTTGTTCTACCCTCCCCCTGAATAAGTCAGAGGTTTTGAAAATTTGGAAATACTAATAAAGGATTTATCAAATCAATTTACCACTATATATAATAACAGACTAGGGCTATTATCTAAAGAAACTTTTTGCAAAATAAAAAGTTGACAATTTCTTTATTATAGAACAAGCATTTTCTTCTCTTCACCAAAGTAAAGGGAAAACTATGAACGAAACTGGTAGAAAAGATACCCTATGCACTTCAGCCTGGCAGCATCCACCCGTGCTTTTTACTGCAAAAAACAAATGCCTTAAAAATAGTATTAGACATTTTCAAGTGATAACCCCAACAGAAATCAAGAAAAACTTTTATTTCCCTTGTATCTCATGAAAAAACTATACAATACAAGGCAGATTCTTTTTCTAAGTCTGTCCTCAGGGAGCTGCCTTTGTATACTACATGCAAATATAATAGTTGTGAGTTCCTATGACTTACACTGCCACAGTAAGCAGCACTGTCAATTAGAAATCCAAAAATCTGCCAAACTGGCCAAAGGTTTATTTATAGGCCAAAGAAATATCTAAAGGACAAAGGCTACAAAGGGGTGGGAGGGCAGCATTTACGCAGGTCACCCAGATTTTTTATCTCTTTGCCTGCCATACAGTTACAAAATTTTAAATCCAGGCAAAAGAGGTAAGAAATTTCCAAAAAATTTCAAAGCAGTGAACCTTAAAAAAACAAACAAACCCAGAATATCATTTCTATCTAAAAGAAACTGTTTGGGGGTAGCGTTAGCCCCATATACCGAGGGTGGCAGGTTTGATCCTGGTCCAGGCCAAACTGCAACAAAAAATAGCTGGGTATTGTGGTTGGGCGCCTGAAGTAACAGCTACTTGGGAGGCTGAGGCAAGATAATCACCTAGCCCAAGAGCTAGAGGTTGCTGTGAGCTGTGATGCCACATCACTCTACTGAGGGTGACAAAGTGAGACTCTGTCTCTAAAAAATAAATATAAATAAACCATGTTTTTGTATTTAACATGAGAGAGCATGGCCCGGGCATGTGTCCCAGCTACTTGGGAGGCTGAGGGAAGAGAATCGCTTAAGCTCAAGAGTTTGAGGTTTCTGTGAGCTGTGACACCACAGCACTCTACTCAGAGTGACATACTAAGACTCTATCTCCAAAAAAAAAAAAAAAAAGAAAGGAATAAAGGAAGAAAGGGAGGAAAGAGAAGGGGAAGGGAAGGGAGGAAGAGAAGAAAAATTTACCAGGCTGGGCAACACAGCAAGATGCTGTCTCTACACAAATATTTTCAAAAATTAGCTGGGTATGGTAGCCAGCTAATATAGCCATGCCTATAGTCCCAGCTACTGAGAAAGCAGAAGTGACAGGATAGCTTGAGCCCAGGAGTTTGAAGGTGCAGTGAGTTATAAATGTCCACTGCATTCCTTCCTGGAAAACAGTGAGAGCCTGTGTAAAAAAAGAAAAGAAAAGAAAGGAAAGGAAAGTGAAAGGAAAGGAGAAAGAAAAAAATTAAATACACATGAGAGATCTTTGCACAGTGAATGGACTATAATAGCTGCACAATTTGAAAATGGACTAAATAACACTGATTTGTACACTTCAAATTGGTGAATTTTATGATAGGTAAATTATCTCAATAAAGTAGTTTAAAAATGTTACATACATAAACATGGCTTAATATTATACTACTACTTAGATCCTGCTGGAAAGCATTCATTCACTCGCTCCAATGTTTATTAATCATCTATTTGTAAAGCACTAGGAATATGAAGATAAACCAGACATAGCACATCTATGCCTTTGTGGAGACAGCATTCTTATAACACAGAAACATAATTTAATAAAATAGTAAAGGAAGGCCCAACCAACCTCTAGCAAATATTTGGTGCCAACTCCACCCCCCCCCCAAGACCATTCTAAACATGCTACCTGATTTTACTCATTTAATAAATGTGCTACAACATACAAACAAGGTGCTCTGACAGTATAGAAGTAAAGTACTAAAGACTACATAACCAGCCCACTTTTCTTTTTTTTTTTTTTGAGACAGAGCCTCAAGCTATCCCCCTGGGTAGAGTGCCGTGACCTCACAGCTCACAGCAACCTTCAACTCCTGGGCTCAAGCGAGTCTCCTGCCTCAGCCTTCCAAATAGCTGGGACCACAGGCACCCGCCACAACGCCTGGCCATTTTTTGGTTGCAGCCATCGTTGTTTGGCGGGCCCAGGCTGGATTCGAACCCGCCACCTTAGGTGTATGTGGCTGGCGCCTTAGCCACTTGAGCCACAGGCGCCGAGCCCCAGCCCACTTTTCAAGACCAAATGACGATTTATTTAGAGAAAGGCATTCCAGGTAGAAAATACAACACATACAAAAAGAACTATAAAAGATACCGCATGCAGAATTTGCTGAAAAATGTCTGAAGCCAGAAATGACCCATAGATGACCCATAGGCAAAGAACCAAATCAATCATGTCACAAAAGGCTAAGCTACGCTTTTTGGAAAAATGTTGAGTTACTAGGTGTTTTCAATCCAAATGATTGCCACAACCCAAACATACTTGGTAAGTACAACCTAATTAACATGATAAGCCAAAAGCTAAAAACACCATAACTGCAAAAGTAGGCTTGCCCATTCCTTTTCTATTTGTCTCTCCCTTCATCTCTGCTTGTTGATTTCTTCAGCAGCAGCCATCATGCCTTTGCTGAACAGTATATATACTGGCACATGGCATACAATTAGTAAATAAATTTTGAGTTTTAAATTTATGTCAATAACAGGGAAAATTTAAAATATCAAATAGTGAAAATGCTTACTCCAAGTGGGCCAATAATTAATATCTACTAGGGAGAAAAACCTTATCCTAATTCTTCATTTAGAAAAGTTCACTTAAGCAGTAAGTTTAGTTCTAATTTTCAATCTGTTAATTTAATTCTCAGAGATAGTACTTATTAATAGTATCAGATAAAAGTTTTAAAGTTATGCTGGTTATGGGCAAAAATCTTCATAAGCAGAATTAAGTTCTTATCTCTTTTTAACAAGGGGAAATTTTAATGGAGACTGAGCATAAGAGAAATTTGAAAATAAATTCAGTGTAGGAGGCCCAGAGTTATTCTAGGCAAGCTATTGGAGCAATTCTACTCTAGAGATGTCATACAATCCTATCTAAATTATAAGCACTGAAACTTATTAGTATGGGCCGTGCTGTGGCTCAGTGTGCATGTGTATGCATGTGAGCAGCATGCTGGCAAAAAAGAGGAGATTTGACAGGGAAAGAAAAAAGATCAGACGTGACCATAGGTTTGGAAAATAACAACATATAAGCTCTCAGAGCTGATAAATGCTGCAAGATAAACTTTCAGAATCACAGAAAGTGACTGAGGACAACATATAAAGAAATCAATTACACTGAAGAAAGGTGTATTTAAGTTTTTTATGAGCACAAGGGAAGGTACACTAAAATGAATGGATACCAAGGGATTGATCAAATGCTAGCAAGAATGGTCATTTCCCTTCACACCTGGTCCTTAACAGAAATAAAACTTCAAGAATTGTCTGAATAAAGAGTTGAAAACTCAACTCATGGGAAAAGACACTGGGAAAAATTACTGAGGAGATGAAATGAGATATAACCAAATTAAGTTGTTAGAACCCAGGTTTTATAAAACTACTTGAAACAGTCTGATATCTCTGCTGATCTTGTGTGTTCTCAAGTGAAAATTATATTTTTTCCATTTATAAAACAATATCAAATTAAAATGAAATGTGAAAAGCAACAAAGATTAAAAGAATGATTTCAGACCAGGCATGGTGGCTCACATCTGTAATCTCAGCACTCTGTAGGCTGAGGTGGGTGGACTGCTTGAGCTCACAAGTTCAAGACCAGCCTGAGCAAGAGTGAGAATCCAGGGCAGTGCCTGTCGCTCAGTGGGTAGGGCACCAGCCCCATATACTGAGGGTGGCGGGTTCAAACCCAGCTCTGGCCAAACTGCAACAAAAAAAAATAGCTGGGCCTTGTGACAGGCGCCTGTAGTCCCAGCTACTTAGGAGGCTGAGGCAAGAGAATTACCTAAGCCGAGGAGTTGGAAGTTGCTGTGAGCTGTGGTGCCATAGCACTCTACCAAGGGTAATAAAGTCAGGCTCCGTCTCTAAAAAAAAAAAACAAAGAGTGAGACTCCATCTCTACTAAAAATAGAAAAATTGAGGCAAAGAGGATCACTTGAGCCTAAGAGTTGGAGGCTGCTGTGAGCTATGATGATGCCACGGTACTCTACCCAGGATGACAGCTTTGAGAATCTGTCTCAAGAAAAAAAAAAAAAGAATAATGCTTTCATTCTGTAAGAACATAATAATTTCAAATGCATGGTTTTCTTCAGAAAAAGTTTAAACAAACCACACATAGGATTTTGTAACTGAAGAAAAATCATCTGAATTATTTCATTTTACAGAGAAAGGAACTATGGCCCAGTGACTTCCTCAAGAATACCAAGACTCAGCTATCCTGGACCCAGCCCAATGTTATACTACACCACATTACTTTTCCCTCACTTTTTTTCCTCAATATTCACCTTCAAAATAGTCCTTTGATTTTTTTTTTGTGAACTTAGGTTCAAATATTTCATCCTCAACAATAAAAAAACTCTATTAAAAGTCAAACATATAATTACTTTCCTAAAGGACTATTTAAAAAGCACTCTAGTTATACTCATGTACTAAAGATTTTTATATCTACACAGAAAGCCATTCATTCACCAAATTTTTACTAACCACCTACTATATGCCACAAGCTGTCCCTAGTGTTAAGGACATAGCAGGAAACCAAATGGACAAAAATCCCTGTCTTCATGGCAGTTAAGTTTTATACATAATGGGGCAGTGATTAATTATTAGGAAAATATAAAGCCAAGAAGGGGGATACTTTAAAGACCTTAGAAGGTGAGTGAGGGAACCACACAGGTAACTAGCAGAAAGTATACAAGGTACAGGGATAACAAGTAAAAAAGATCCAGACATGAAACAACATTTAAGGTTCGTCTAGAGCAGCAGTTCTCAACCTGGGGGTCGAACGACCCTTTTACAGGGGTCGCCTAAGACCATCCTGCATATCAGATAATATACATTACAATTCATAACAGTAGCAAAATTACAGCTATGAAGTAGCAAAGAAAATAATTTTATGGTTCAGGGTCACCACATGAGGAGCTGTATTAAATAAGGGTTGTGGCATTAGGGAGGTTGAGAACCACTGGTCTAGAGTAATATGCAATGAATAAGAGGAGTAGGAAATGCATGATCAGCCACTGGAAGGATTTTGACATTTACTCTAAGAGAGACAGAAGGTCACTAGCAGGTTTTGAGCAAAGGAGAGACAAAGTTCTAACCTAAAATACACAATCATTCCAGCTCCTGTGTTGGGAATATACCATAACTGCAGTGCTCTGGCCGCATATACTGAGAGTGGTGGGGTCAAACCCAGCTCTGGCCAAACTGCAACAAAAGAAAAATAGCTGGTGTTGTGGTGGGTGCCTATCGTCCCAACTACTTGGGAGGCTGAGGCAAGAGAATCGCCTAAGCCCAAGAGCTGGAGGTTGCTGTGAGCTGTGACACCACAGCACTCTACCAAGGGCAATAAAGTGAGACTGTCTCTAAAAACAAACAAACAAACAAAAAACCATTCATACTTTTGTGCATCCAATCTCCCAAAACTTGTTTCACCTTGAAAAACTGAAACTTTATACCCATTAAACAAGTCCCCTTCTCCCAGCCCCTGGAAACAATCATTCTACTTTCTGTTTCTATCCATTTGAATATTCTAGGTACCTTATATTAGTGGAATGATACAGTATTTGGTCTTTTTGTGACTAGCTTATTTCACATAGCATAATGCTTCAGGCTCATAACAAGTATCAGAATTTTCTGGGTGGCGCCTGTGACTCAGTGAGTAGAGTGCCAGCTCCATATACTGAGGGTGGTGGGTTTGAACCCGCCTCTGGCCAAACTGCAACAGAAAATAAATGGGTGTTGTGGCGGGCGCCTATAGTCCCAGCTACTTGGAAGGCTGAGACAATAGAATCTCCTAAGCCCAGGAGTTGGAGGTTGCTGTGAGACAAGCACTCTACCAAGGGTGATAAAGTAAGACTCTGTCTCTAAAAAGAAAAAAAAGAACTTTCTTTCAAAGTCTCTATAATATTCCATTATACGAACATGCACATTTTGCTTATCTGTCAAAAGACCTTATGCATCCACCTTTTGGATTTTGTGCAAAGCTGCTATGAACATGTGTGTACAAGTATTTCATTCCCACTGTTTTTATTTTTTTTTTTTGAGACAGAGCCTCAAGCTGAGCCCCTGGGTAGAGTGCCATGGCATCACAGCTCACAGCAACCTCCAACTCCTGGGCTCAAGGGAGACTCCAGCCTCTGTCTCCCAAGTAACTGGGACGACGGGCGCCCGCCACAACGCCTGGCTATTTTTTTTTCGGTTGCAGCCATCATTGTTGTTTGGCGGGCCCAGGCTGGATTTGAACCCGCCACCTTAGGTGTATGTGGCTGGCACAGAGCCACCCCACTGGTTTTTTTTGAGACAGTCTTACTCTGTCACCCTTGGTAGAGTGGTGTGGCGTCACAGCTCACATCAACCTCCAACTCTTGGGCTTAGGCGATTCTCTTGCCTCAGCCTCCTGAGTAGCTGGGACTACAGGTGCCTGCCACAATGCCTGGCTATTTTTGTTGTAGTTATCATTGCTGTTTTAGTTGGTTCGGGCTGTTGAACCCGCCACCCTCGGTACATGGGGCCATGCCCTACCCATTGAGCCACAGGCGCCACCCCTCATTCCCACTTTCAATTCATTTAGGAATATATCTAGAATTCCAATTGCTGGATCACATGATAATTCTATTTTTAACTTTTTGAGAAACTACTATATTGTTTTCCATAGCAGCTGCACTATTTCATGTTATCTCCGACAGGGCACAAGGGTTCCAAAGTCCCCACATCTTCATTGACATTTGCTACCTGTTGTTTTTCTTGTTTTTATAGTAAGTAGTCAATCTAATGGATGGGAGGTAGATCTCATTGTAGTTTTGATCTGCATCAGTAATAACTACTGATGGTATGCATCTTTTCATGTGTTTTTGGCTATTTGTATATCCACCTCAGAGAAACATCTGGTCCAAGTCCTCTGCCCTATTTATTTACTTAGAGACAGAGTCTTACTTTGTCACCCTCAGTAGAGTGCTGTGATGTCATAACTCACAGCAACCTCAAATTCTTGGGCTTAAGCTATCCTTTTGCCTCAGCCTCCCAAGTAGCTGGGACTACAGACATCTGCCACAACACCTGGCTATTTTTAGAGACCTTGTCTCTCTTGCTCAGGCTGGTCTCCCAATTCCTGAGCTCAGGCAATCCACCTGCCTTAAAGCACTAGGATTATAGGTGTGAGCCACCATGCCTGGCCTCCTTTACCCATTTAAAAATAGCTGTTACATTTTTTTGTTGAGTTTTAGTTCTTTATATATTCCAGATATTAACCCCTTATCACAATAGATCATTTGTAAATATTTTCTCCCATTCTACAGGTTGCTTTTGACTCTGTTGATTGCTTCCTTTGCTGTATAGCTTTTCTTTGATATAGTCCCACTTTTCTATGTTATAGCATGTTTTTAGTGTCTTATCTAAGAAATCATTGCCAAGACCAAGTTTATGAAACTTTCCCTGTTTCCCTCCAGTTTTATAATCTCACATCTTATGTTTACATCTTTTATCCATTTTGAGTTAATTTTTGGAAGGGTCCAATTTTGTTCTTTTGCACATGAGTACCCAGTTTTTCCTAGTACTGTTTGTGAAAGAGACTACAGTATCCTTTCTCGACCCTCTAGTCTTCGCATCTTTGCCAAAGATCATTTGCCCGTATACACAGTAACTTACTTTGGGCTCTCTGTTCTTCACCACTGATCTATATTACCAGTCTTTATGCCAGTACGATGGCTGATTTGATTAGAGCAGCTTTGTAATATATTTTGCAGTTGTGAAGTATGAGGCCTCCAGCCTTGTTCTTTTGGGGGGGTTATGTTCTGTGCTTTTTAATTCTACTAAATGACTGATAGCTTTATGACAGAATTTATTTTAAAAAAAACACCTGTCAAGGCTGGGCATGGTGGCTCATGCCTGTACTCTTAGCACTCTGGGAGCCCGAGGCAGGTGGATTGCCCTGAGCTCAGAGGTTCAAGACCAGCCTGAGCCAGAGACAGAGCCTGTTTCTACCAAAAAAAGCCAGGCATTGTGGTGTGCACCTATATTCCCAGCTACTTGGGAGGCTGAGGCAAGAGAATCATTTAATCCC
The DNA here is from genome assembly GCF_000181295.1 of Otolemur garnettii. Lineage (NCBI taxonomy): Eukaryota > Metazoa > Chordata > Mammalia > Primates > Galagidae > Otolemur > Otolemur garnettii. Next base: position 116,616 of record NW_003852479.1, read on the forward strand.
AAGAATTGAAGGTTGCTGTGAGCTATGATGCCATGGAACTCTACCGAGGGCCACAAAGTGAGACTCTTGTCTCAATAAAAATAAATAAATAAATAACACCTGTCAAATCAGTACCCCATGAAATGTTTAGGAACAGGTAACTTTAGAAAGTGAATGTGCATATGCTGCTGGGTTTTTTTAAGTTATGTTTGTTAGTTGAATGAAAACAAATAGTAGTTAAAAATGTTTCAAATGATAGAAAAACACATTTGGGTAAATTATGACATGATTTTTTTGCATATTCATACAATAAAAATTTGTTATGTATTTGCATCAATTGCAAATGCAGTTAACAATGAAATCAGAAAACTGAAAGGTTAAAATAGGCCTCAAATGTATTTACTATTATAAAATTTTGGATAAAGGGGCTGAGATTAGGGGAACAAAACCCAACATATATACCAGACTTTTAAAAAATCTTTTTAATGACTTCTAATTTTAATTATTTTCTAAAACCATTAAGACCCTTACTGTTGTCTCAGCGCCTATGGCTCAAGTGGCTAAGGCGCCAGCCACATACACCTAAGGTGGCGGGTTTGAATCCAGCCCAGGCCTGCCAAACAATAATGTCGGCTGCAACCAAAAAAATATAGCCAGGCATTGTGGCGGACACCTGTGGTCCCAGCTACTTGGGAGGCTGAGGCAGGAGACTTGCTTGAGCCCAGGAGTTGGAGGTTGCTGTGAGCTGTGATGCTACAGCACTCTACCCAGGGGGACAGCTTGAGGCTTGGTCTCAAAAAAAAAAAAAAAAGACCCTTATTGTAGATTACATATTATCTCTTCTCTAGCTTTGGGGTGGGTAGTTTTGTTAACTAGTAACATCAATGAGTTCAGTTTTTGAGACTAGTCATTTAATAAATTACTTGGATCCCTATGTTTCTGTTAAGTTTATACTTCCTGCCCAATCTGTATACTTCACAGCAAAGATGTTCTCGTTAACTACCAGATTCGACAGAAAAGCTCCTGACTCATTAACAAATAGATCTAAAAGTTGTGCCATTCTTCTCAAATGTTATCTGAATATAATACTTGGTCATTATACTAATATTACAGTCAACAGTGCTGTTTTTCAAGTTTACCTTTTTTCACCTACCTCTGTAGAACCAAAAACATCAGTTGTAGGACTCTCAAGTGAAACTTTTCTTAATTCCACCCCACTGTCCTCAACATGTGTGGACCAATGCATCATCTCCATTATGACAGAAAGCTTTAAGAGATTCTTGTATTTGTAAATTTCTTCTAACTTCCTTTTGTCACTAATTCAGTGAACCAAATCTGGTTGTCAAAAGGATCCAGAATAACATAATGCCCAACACTCTTCAGAGCCTGTATACAAGGAGTACCATATATTGCTCTGTGGGACTTGCAAACAGGTAGGATTCTTCATGTTAATCCAACTGAATCATTAAATTGTAGTATTTCAACTTTAATTTGTCTGTTTTCTTCCTGGAAAGACTTGGTGTTAATTTTCTTGCAGATGACTTGTGTCCAAATATTATCTTTCACAGCTAGGCAGGGCCTTATTTGCTCCAAAATAAACTCCATCCACGCCTTCTTTTCTTCTGACCCACAGGTTTCTCTACCTGTACCTCTTGAAATACTGAGGTTGTCTCTTTTGCATAACCATTTTGCTCTTCTCCATTTGCTCATGTTTTAGTCTGTCAAGCACACTCAACTTCAACATAAATCTTTCCTTCTGTAACCATTCATAAAGTATCAATTAATCAAAGTTTGATTAGAAGGTCTGTGATTTCCTCAACCTAAGTACAGCATTTCTGAACCATTTTTACAACAGCATGTTTTAACTAACTCTGCCTTTTTGACAAAAGCATAATATTTTCAAAAAGTAAATTCCATTTTTTAGCTTCACAGTGTGTCTTCACTACTGCCAACTAAGATTCGGGATGTACACGGCATATCCGAAGCAGTTCGGGTCTGTTTTTCCAAAGACGTGAAGGGTTTCAATAAATTCCTGAAGTCTTCCTTCCTTTTCCAGCTTCTTGCCCTCCAGCAGGCACAGGTGCACTGCAGCTCTGGTGTCCACCTCCATCCTGATGATGAGCCCGTCAGCCCCCTTGGGACCACCATGGTCCCTGTTTGAGTGTTCCTGCTATCCCCCTGCTGTTCCTCCAGTCTTATTCTTTCTCAAGATTTATTTTGCTTATTCATCAGGTCCTTTGTGGTACACCTTATGAATTTTAGGACTGCTTTTCTATTTCTTTTTTTCAAGATAGGGTCTTGCTCTGGAGTGCAGAGGCCTGATCATCGGTCACTGCATTCTTAATTCCTGGGCTCAAGCCATACTCCCACCTCAGCCTCCCAGGTACTTGGACTATAGGTGTGCACCACCACATACGGCTAGTTTTCAAAAATACTCTGTAGATATGGGGTCTTGTTATAGCTGTTCTCTAACTCCTGGCCTCAACTAATCCTCTTGCCTTACCTCCCATAGTGCTGGGTTTGAAAAGAAATTGCAAGGTAAAGGGAGGACTAGGTGTTCCCAGGAAGGCAAAAGCAATGATTAAAACAAAAAGCAGAACTGAATGTTACACATGAGATGGGTTCACTTGCCTGAAGTGGAAGAGGAGTCACAGATGGACACCTGTAGCTCAGTGGCTAGGGCACCAGCCACATACACTGGAGCTGGCAGATTCAAACCCAGCTAGGGCCTGCCAAACAACAATGACAACAACAACATAGCCAGGCATTGTGGTGGGTGCCTGTAGTCCCAGCTACTTGGGAGGCTAAGGCAAGAAAATTGCTTAAGCCCAAGAGTTTGAGGTTGCTGTGCCTCAAACTTGGAAAACCTCAGTCTTCCAAGCACCTGGGACTATAAGCTTGTGCTACCAACAACTAGCTAATGTTTTTAGCTCCCATGTTCCCCAAATCATAGCAGACTGGAGGTGGGAGTTAGGAGGAAAGCACCTGTCTCAGGCCACAGCACTCCACCAAGGGCGACATAATAAGACTTCATACCCACCCCCCAAAAAAAGAAAAGAAAAGAGGGTGGCACCTGTGGCTCAAAGGAGTAGGGCGCCAGGCCCCATATGCGGGAGGTGGCGGGTTCAGACCCAGCCCCAGCTAAAAACTGCAAAAAAAAAAAAAAAAAAAAAAAGCAGTTCACAGATGAAGTTATATGAGGGAGTTATAAATTTAAAAGAATCTGATCAAGTAATTTTATGTTTACATCTTCACCAGGATTTATGCAGCAAACACTCAAGTTATCTGCTAACCGAACTGAAAGCCTGAAATGCCCAGCTTATTAACAGAAAGGCTGAACACCTCGTAGAGATAATAGAAAATCACTTAAAGTTTGTGAATCAAAAAGTGAAAATAGCAATCATGTTCTGGGAAGTTTACTTAAGTAACTGTATTTTAGTAGTTCAGATGGGGCAATTTTGCCACTCAGGGGACATTTGGCAATTTCTTGAAACTATTCTGGCTGTCACAACTGGGGGACTGAGTAATGTGCTACTGACCTTTAGTACGTGGAGGCCACGGACACTGCCAAATATCCTACACAGGACAATCCCCACCTCCAAAAACCTACCTGGCCCCAAAGGTCAACAGTGTCAAGGTTGTGAAACTTTGCTGTATTCTTATGAGTTATTCTCAAGAGAACCCAATTTAAATTGAAATGTCTGAAAAAAAATGTAAACAAGAAAAAAGGAAACATTCCAAAAAATAGCAAGAATATTAAAGATTTTATTTTACCATTTTTCTAAAAAAATGTTATAATTACCATGGACTACTTCTAACAATCAAGAGAAAAAATAACCCCAACCTAAAAATTCTGATTTAGTTACCAATTATAATCAGAATATGCTATAGTTCCTATTTTTTTTTTTAATTTCATTTAGTTCTCTCAGATTTTACTGAATTGCTGACTATATACCAGGCCTATGATGAAAATTAAGAATATAGTGGTGTATAAAACAGACAAGGTCCTCAATATTCAGGGAGCTTATACCTGTTGGGAAAAACTAACATTGAGTAAATATATAAATTATTATCAGTGATCTTAAGGAAAACAACAGGAATTGTTGTTGAACAATTCTATTGTTCAGGGATGGCCTCTGGGACTAAATGACATTGAAGCTGAGATTCAAAGGCTGATTCTGAAATAACCATGCAGGTGAAGAAAAGGTAATGGACACAAGAGGCCTAGAGAAGGCCTTCTGAGATCAGCATGTGTGAAGAGCCTAGAGGGCCACTGATGTTTGAGAGTGTTCGAATTAAAAGATGATGAAAGAGAATACAGTAACTAAGGCAGATACTGAAGTGAGAGATAGCAATAGATGGAAAGCAAATCTGACAAGATCCTGAAGCTCTCAGTAAGGAGTGTGAAAGCTAAATGTGGTGGGAAGCTACTGGAGTACAGGAGAAGCATGATTTTGGTTTACTTTGTTTTTCGAAAGAACCACACTGATTATTTTATGAATTGGAGAGGAGCAATAGCAGAAACAAGGCAACTACTTTGGAGATGTGACAATAATTTGCCCTAGATTATAAAAGTAGAAAGTTAACATTAAAAGAATGGAAGCAAATTTATCAAAGGATGGTTTTTATCATGTAATATTCCCATGTTCCCCAAATCACAGCAGACCGGAGTTGGGAGTTAGGAAGAAAGTACCTGTCTCAGGAAAAGCCAATCCATAAACAGGTAACTAGTAAAAACCATTTGCTTCTGGGCAGCGCCTATGGTTCAAAGGAGTAGGGCGCCAGCCCCATATGCCAGAGGTAGCAGGTTCAAACACAGCCCCAGCCAAAAAAATAAATAAAATAAAAGCTGTTAAAAAAACCCCATTTGCTTCAACCTGGGCAGAGCTTATTAAGCTTAGTTACATTCTTAGTAATTTAGCACATAAAGACTAAGACCAAAGGGGAACAAAAATAAAAAGACCAACAGTTAGTAACAGGAAAATATTAAAAGAATATTTTATAGCTGACTTATAGCTGACTTAGCAATTGGTAGGGCAGTACTACAAGAGGTCCATGAATTCCCATCACCAAGACAATCCTACCTGAAGTACCCTGGATATGTGGGAACTGCACCCTTAATTTTCCTAACATTTTGCCCTACTTAACGTAGTCTGCATTGTTCCATGCATTCATTCAGAGACAGGGTCTTACTCTGTCACTCAGGCCAGAGTGCAATTGTAAGATCACAGCTCCCTGAAGCCCCAAATGCTAAGGTCAAGCAATCCTCCTACCTCAGTCTTCCAAGTTGGTGGGACTATAGGCATGTGCTACCATGACTAGTTAATTTTTTTTTTTTTTAATATTTTGTATAGCTGGAATCTTGTTGTGTTATATAGGCTGGTTTCAAACTCCTGGCCTCAAGTGATCCTCCTGACTTGGCCTCCCTAATGGATTACAGGTGTGAGCCCCTAGCAGTCTCAAAATCCTAATTCAAAACAAGTACCCACTAATGTGGAATTTTAATTTTACAGATGCAAGAAATTAGGGCAAAAAATTAAACTTTCCAAATGGCCAATAGCTAATGAGATGCAATCCTAGGTCTTTTCATTCTAAAAATCAAGTTTACCATAAATCTCAAGGGAAAAGTTTTCAGACACAGAACACTTGGGATTTCCTTTTCTCCAAACTTAAGTTATATTATTTATTGTAAATCTAAGTTTAGGAAAGAAAAATAAGAAATCTACTATGACCCTAGTTCATGGTGGTTGAATATCTCCAGAGTCAGCTTAAGGCCAGGGATCTGAGAGATGTTCACTTGTTAGAATGTAAACTGCACATGAGAATAGGAACTTAGCCTGTGCTATTCATTGCTCTATCCTCACTGCTTACCACAGACAGATGCTGAATAAATATTTGCTGAGCCAATGAATTCAACATAGAGAAGGCAGAAGGGAAAATCAGTGGAAAAGAGCAGATTGGAGTTTAACTGTGATGCCCTCAGCAGTGAAAAGTAGTCACAGCCCCCACTCATGTCTTTTAAGCTTTCTCTGTCGTTGCTGGGTTTTTGTTTTGTTTTGTTTTGTTTTGTTTTTTTGAGACAGAGTCTTACTTTGTCACCTGGGTAGAGTGCCCTGGCTTCATAGCTCATGTAACAACCTCAAACTCTTGGGCTCAAATGATCCTCTTGTCTCAGCCTCCCAAGTAGCTGGGACTACAGGCGCCCACTACAACAGATTATAGGTGTGAGCCACCTCTCCTATCTTTTATTGCTGTTTTTAACAGTACAGCTCTATTTAGATACAGTTTACATACCACAGCATTCATCCATTTAAAGTATACAACTCAGTAGCTTTTAGTATAATTCACAAAGTTATGTGCTGATCGCAACTTTACCCCAGATGATTTTTATTACTACAAAAAGCAGTCCCATACCCATTAGAAGTCATTCCCCATTTTCCCTTTGTCCCAATCCCTGACAACTACTAATTTCCTCTTTTTCTGTATGGATTTGCCTATAATGGACATTTCACATTGTGATATTGTGAAATATCTGGTCTTCAGACCATCTCTAGACATAGAGCTCCTAAGATCCTTGAAATTTATGGAGTGATTAGGAGTGTCTCATTAGTATACTCTAATGAATCACTGGTGCCAGGGGTTCCTAAGATAGCTTTAGGACAAGAGCTGGTCACTGCAAAGACCAAGGCATGTTTAGAAGGTTGGGACTTCCCCCAAGCCTCCAGAAAAGAGAAAGGGCTGAAAATTAAGATGATCATGAACGGGCAATGATTTAATCAATCATGCCTATGTAATGAAGCTTCCACAAAGCCCCAAAAGTCTAGGTTCAGAGAGCTTCCAGACAACTGAACACATGGGGTTACCTGGGTTGGAGTGCCCAGAGCATGGAAATTCTGTATCACTTCCCACATACCATGTCTGGCTGTTCATCTACATCCTCTGTGATATCCTTTACAACAAACCAATAAATTTAAGTAAAGCCTTTCCCTGAGTTCTGTGAGCTGCTCTAGCAAATTGAACCCAAGAAAAAGGTCATGGGAACCCCTAATTTGCAGCCAGCTGGCAGGAAGCACAGGCCACAACCTACTGTGCTTCTCCGAAAATAAGACACTGTCTTACATTTATTTTTTCTCAAGAAGACACAGTAGGGCTTATTTTCAGGGGGTGTCTTCCTCTCCATGCCGAAATGCATGGTGTGGCTATGCAGCATATCTGCATCACTAGGTCCTATTTTGGGGGTAGGGCTTATGTTTAACAAATGCATAAAAATCCTGCTAGGGCTTATTTTTTGGGTAGGTCTTATTTTCGGGGAAACACAGT
>NW_003852479.1:124000-133389 GCF_000181295.1 Otolemur garnettii
GACTAGCTTCTTCCAGGTAGCATGTTTTCAGGATTCCTCCATATTGCTGCATATATCAGTACAGTGGTCCTCTCTTATCTGTAGGGGACATATTCCAAGACTCCCAACAGACCTCTGAAACCACATACTGAACTCTATATTGTTATTATGTTTTTTTCTTACACATATATTATAAATTAGGCACAATAAGAGTTAACAGAAACTAATAATAAAATACAATAATATAACAATATGCTATAATAAAAGTCATGAGTGGCTCAGCGCCTTAGCTCAGTGATTAGGGCACTAGCCCCATGCACCAGGGCTGGTGGGTTAGAAGCTGGCCAGTGCCTGTTAAAACACTGACAACAGGCTCGGCACCTGTGGCTCAAGTGGCTAACCCCCCAGCCACATACACCTAAGGTGGCCGGTTCAAATCCAGCCTGGGCCTGCCAAAGCAACAATGACAGCTGCAACCAAAAAAATAGCCGGGCGCTGTGGTGGGTGCCTATGGTCCCAGCTACTTGGGAGGCTGAGGCAGGAGACTCGCTTGAGCCCAGGAGTTGGAGGTTGCTGTGAGCTGTGATGCCACGGCATTCTACCCAGGGGGATAGCTTGGCTCAAAAAACCCCAAAAAACCCCCCAAAACACAACACTGACAACAATAACAAAAAAACAGCCAGGCATTGGGGCGAGCACCTATAATCTCAGCTACTTGGGAGGCTGAGACAAGAGAGTCCAAGAGTTGACATTGCTGTGAGCTGTGACATCCCAACGCTCTACCAAGGGTGACATAGTGAGACTCTCAAAAAACATAAAAAAAAAAATTAAAAATAAAAGTCATGAGAATGTGGTCTTCCTCCTCCTCTCAAAACATATTATACCGTATTCAACTATTTTCCTACTGTAGTTGACAGCAGGTAACTGAAACCATGGATGAGGGTGCCGTAGTATTTCATTCCTTTTTATGGCAAAACAATACTCTGTTGTATCGACATACCACACTTGGCTTATCCATTCATCAGTTAATGGACATTTGGTTTGTTTCCTTGTTTGGGGTATTATGGATAATGCAGCTATGAATGTTCATGCACAAATATTTGTGCAGCCATATGTTGTAAATTTTCCTGTATTTTTATCTACGAGTGGAACTGCTGGGTCACATGGTAACTACTTAACTTTCTCAAGAACTGCTAAGTTGCAGTCTACGTAGCTGAAAAATTTTACATTTCCTTCAGCCAACTACAATGGTTCTACTTTCTCTACATCCTCACCAACACTTGTTATTGTCTATTTACAGATTGCCAATCTAGTGGGTGTAAAGTGGTATCTCATTACGGTTTAGATCTACATTTCCTTAGTGACTAATTATGTTGAACATATTTTCATTTGTTTATTGATCTTGATTACGCTTTTCATCATTAAAGGTAACACAGGTTCAGTTTCTCTTATTTGAAATATGTGGGACCAGAAATGTCTCAGATTTTTCAGATTTTAGAATATTTGTTTTATACTTAGACTGAGGATCCCTAATCCAAAATCTGAGATGCTCCAATGAGCACTGCCCTTCAAAGTCATTGCTGGTGCTAAGAAAGTTTCAGATTCTGGAGCACTCTGGATTTTTGGATTTGGGGTACTTGACCTGTATTTAAAGTTGGAAAACAAAGGGAAAAATTATTTTTAAGACATTAGGAGGAAAAAATATAAACAAAATACTCTGCTGTAAGATGTTTGATAAAACAAGTGATCAGAGATGAACTCAATTCCACAGATACACCTGCGATATAATGAACATCTCCACACAATATTCAAAGGTGAAATAAGGAACCAATCATCTATGTCTGTATTAGATAGTGGTTCTTTGTAATTTTATCTTCAACAGAATAAGAAAAAAGGAAGAAAAAAGCCTAACAGACTCCTCCTTCTTGTGACAAACCCATGGTACCAGTGAAGGTACCAACACTCCTCCTCTCTATAACACAACTTGATGATTTGTACTGTCCAATCACACAACCGTATTACTCTATCCATGGTGACTAATTAAGGAATAAGCCTTCAATCAAACCTTGTCTGATCAAAGCCCTTCCTAGACTTTCACTAGTACTCATCATAATTCCACCTATAACCCCGGACTTAGCTGGTTCTGAGAGCCAGATTCCTCTATTATGCTTAAAATAATTTCAGCTAGGTTTCTGTTCCCTAAAACATAACTATGTAATATAAAAATCAGCTCTTTCAACCTAAAACTATCAGACCTAACTTTCAATATCAACATTATTGAAAAAAAACTTATATCCTTAAAGCCATCATTCTAAGGACACCCAGAAAAATATTTAGGTTTCACACTTACTAAAGAACCAGGAGTGATGTAACTGTTGTATGAAAATCTTTAAACTAGTACTTTGTTTTTATGGACCAGTAACAGATCAGAGGACCAGTGTACAGAGGTGGAGGAGGTAATAAACAGGATAGGGCCATTTGATACAACCAATCAGAGACCACAAGTTGTCTTTCAGGATACAACTACGAAATTAATTTATGTAACACCTACTTCAAGGAACCACAAAGGCACACCATAACTAAAACAAGTACTAAGTGTACTGAGCATGTAAAGTTTTCATTAAAGAACAGGATCTGAGATCCTATGATTCACTTTTTTCTAATATTAGAAAATATGTATCACCAAATTAGGAAACCACTTTATCTTAGGATTCTGACTTCTTTTTGAGACACAGTCTCACTCTGTTGCCCCTGGTAGAATGCCGTGGCATCATAGCTCACAGCAACCTCAAAACTCTTGGGTTTAAGTGATTCTCTTGCCTCAGCCACTCGAGCAGCTGGGACTACAGGGGCCCACTATAATGCCCAGCTATTTTTATTTTAGAGATGAAGTCTCACTTTGGCTCAGGCTGATCTTGAACTTGTGAGCTCAGGCAAGCTACCCACTGAGGCCTCCCCAGAGTGCTAGGATTATAGATGTGAACCACCATTCTCAGCCCTAGGATTCTGACTTTTCTTAGTAAAAATGTAACAAAATTCCAGGTTTGCCAAAAATACATTATTAAAAATGTAATTATATTAAGTTTAATATAAATTATATTTAGAGTAAAAATGTCATATGACCAAATTTTGTTCTAATAATAACAGAAAAAAGTTTTTAGCATTTTTAATAATCAAGCTAATATTGTTATTACCAGCAAATGTCAATGAGATTAGATCATTCTCATTATGGGTACTAAGTATCGCGAATTAGAGCTGCTTTCTGGTCAAATTTACAATTTTGTGGGAAAATAGTTATAACACTGGGTTAGAGAAATATAGTCAGAAACTAGTAAGGTTATGATAACTGGGTTGAAGTATGTGGGAAAAAGGAAGCTTTTAACTGACTCTTAATAAGGGGGATAGAAAGCCTCCGCCAATTTGTGTGGTATGATTTGGATTATGGCATACAATGGCACAAAAGGAACTGCAAGCAAAATGTTATTTTGACATGGACCACAAGGGTTTACTTGGATATGTTATGAGGTAAGTTGGTTGAAACAGTTAAGAGCCTCCATTCACTCTGATGCTAGGCACCATTAAGCATTTTAATGGTTTGGAAAGATTTAAGTTAACTTCCATGATAATTAAATGGAGGAATCAGAATTCAAACCTAGATCTAAGTGACTACATGGCCCATGTTCTTTTAATCTATTCTATAAAGACTTTTAAGAGCATGTATTAATTGAAAGTGCCAGTAATCTGTTACACAAGCTATGATAATAAATTAAGACAGTGGTTCTCAAAGTTTGGTTCACAGCCCCTATGTGGGCCATGAGACCTTTATAGAAAGTCCATAGGAAAACTATTTTCCTAATACTATAAATAATACTTTTTTATTGTATTAACATGTGACTTAATACCATAGGGTTAAGATTACTGCAATTTACCAAAAATTAAGGCAATAGTATCAAGCTGTAAATAGTAATCATTGTATTTCACAGCTAAAGAACAAAAAGCCAGCTCACTTAAGAATATCCTTGATGAAACAGTAAAAACGGATTGATTTTATTAGATTCAAGCTTTTACTTTCCAGTTGTGTTATAAAATGAGGATTACACATAAACCAATTCTATACTACGCCAACTTCTACAACAGAATGACTATCTCCTGGAAAAAGTATTTGTGAGGCTTGGTGCCTGTCGCTCAAGTGGGAAGGCGCCAGCCACATACACCTAAGGTAGTGGGTTCGAATCCAGCCCGGGCCCACCAAACAACAATGATGGCTGCAACCAAAAAATAGCTGGGCGTTGTGGTGGGCGCCTGTGGTCCCAGCTACTTGGGAGGCTGAGGCAGGAGATTCATTTGTGCCCAGGAATTGGAGGTTGCTATGAGCTATGATGCCATGGCACTCTACCCAGGAGGACAGCTTGAGGCTCTGTCTAAAAAAAAAAAAAAAAAAAAAAAAGGACTTGTGCAATTTAGCTGAGAATTGAACCAGCCAGTTTTTTTCATGGAATACCACTTTTACTTTAAAGAACAACTGACAAATTGTGGTTATTCAGACTCAGCGTCTGGCAGATGTTTTCACAAAAAGAGCAAAGTGGACCTATGGCTTCAAGGAAAACAATTTACAGCATTTATTGCTAATGATAAAATTTGAGCCTTCAAGTGAAAATTAGAATTTTAGGAAACTTGTATCCACAACTGTAAGTTAGCTAGATTCCTAATACTTAAGACTTTTCTGAACAGCATGGCAACATTAATTCTGAATTATTTTTATTGTCTAATAAAATGTGTCAGCATTTGGAAGATCTACATAACACAGTGACATACGTTTTCTAAGACATGACATTACAAAATCAGACATGGCTAAAAGATACATCTAAAGTGCAAGACAGAAAAAGACAGAACAAGGGATTTTAACGTAACAGTTTTAGAAAAGTTCACTGATTTTTCCAAAAGCAAACTATGTAACCAAAGTGTATGAACCCCCCCCCCCATAATACACATATACTGAAATAAATTAAAAAAAAAAAAAAAGACGGCTTGGTGCCAGTAGCACAGTGGTTATAGTGCCAGCCACATACACTGAGGCTGGCAGGTTTGACCCAGGCCAGCTAAACAATGACAACTGTAACGAAAAATAGCTGGATTGTGGGAGGTGCCTGTAGTCCCAGCTACTTGGGAGGCTGAGGCAAGAGAATGCTTTAAGCCCAAGAGTTTGAAAAGGCTATTAAACACCACCCCCTTTCCACTGCCTATGTGTATGAAGGTGGATATTCTCCACATACTTCAACCAAAACAATATATCAGAGAAGACTGAATTCAGAAATAGATATGAGAATTCAGTTGCCTTCTCTTAAGTTAAATCTTTTTTTTTTTTTTTTGCAGTTTTTGGCCAGGTGGTGGTGAACCCGCCACCTCTGGCATATGGGACTGGCGCCCTACTCTTTTGAGCCACAGGCGCCACACTCAAGTCAAATCTTAAAGAGTCTTGGGGAAAAAAGATTGAACAGGCCGCTCTTCTCATTAAATATTTTTGGGTTTGCAAAATGAATTATTTTTCATTAAAAGTTTTATTATTGTATAAAATGCCTTCATTTTTATATGAAAAAGATTTTTAAATGCTTAATTTTAACTTCTGAAGTGGTAAATATTGATAGAAACGCAAAAACAAAAAGCTGTCTGAGGGTCTTTAACTTTTAACAGTGTAAATGGGTCTTTAGCCCCAAACCCTTGAAAATATCACAACTAAGGCATTACAAATGCATATGATATTGTCATTACTTTGAAAATGCCCATATAAAGATTGTTCTCATAGGCAGCGTGTATGGCTTAGTGAGTAGGACACCAGCCCCATATACTAAGGGTGGCAGGTTCAAACCCGGCCCTAGCCAACTGCAAAAAAAAAAAAAAGACTGTTCTCATATTATCTACAGAAACAGTGAGTTTCTACAATTCTGTCTTTCAACAAACCTAAATGGAAAGCACAGAAAATGGATTGTTTTCTGTAGTGTTCGAAGTCCACACAATTTCCAAAAACGAATTCTGGGAGAAAATAAAAACATTTACTAAATACTTTTTATTCCTCATAAACTTTCACATTCAAATTTAAATGAGACCTGCGTTAGGGCTGAAAGAAGTCAACAGGGAAAAGTGTGGTATAGTATAAAAAATAGAGACTTTACTTTGACACATAAATTAAAACCATTCCCTTGAATACTATCCTAAATCAGAAGCACAAGAGTTCCTAATTTCTTAAAAGGAAGTCAATAATTTCTACTTATAAGATTGCAAGAAATAAGAATTCAGGTAAAAGCATATATACTAGGACCTCAAAAAGTTCTCTCCAATTTATACGTCTCTCCTCTGTTCCAAAACTAAACCAGGGAGTACTAGAAATCAGCAATCAAGGTTAAGTTTGATGGCACACTCTCATTTCATTATTACAGGCCTCAAATAGAAGAATGCTACTCCAGAAAACATTTTAAAATAGTTTAAGGACTATCAGGTATTAGGAGTTAATCTTTAAAAACTTTTATGCATTTTTCAAAAGTAGTTTCATTTCTTTTAAATCATATCACCCCTACAATTCTTCACAATCTTGTATATTTATTTGACATACTAGTGACTATGAAAAGCAAAGCTAGGGTGGCGCCTGTGGTGCAAAGGAGTAGGGCGCCAGCCCCATGAGGTGGCGGGTTCAAATCTAGCCCCAGCCAAAAACTGGAAAAAAAAAGAAAAGAAAAGAAAAGTTATCTCGATATCTCTAAAAAAAAAATTATAAATGAAGCAATTCTGAAATCTTTTACCTTACAAACCAGGAAAAGCTGGCAGGAAGCACAAAAATGACAATTTAATTCCTAACTATATTTCTATCAGATATCTCATATTATCACATGCTTGGATTATTATATGAAAAATTAGACAGTAGTTATTTTAAGTATAGTAAATATGTTCCAAGATTTGTGACGAGAGAGGTCAGTCTCTAAAAGTTAACAAGACTTAATAGCTTAACAACGCTTTTCCTTCTGCACATTTTAACATATTACCAAGGCTATTTCAAAACAACACAACAGCTGATCAACTTATTAAACTCTTGCCAACCACAACCTTTTTAAAAAAGTTCAAGCTGACTTCCCATTGTATGTTGGGTGAACAATCTCAAGTTTCTAATTATGAAGCATTTTAACATTCTTTCATATTTAGGGTAAGATGTTTTCTCAAAATTATGTTTGTATAAGCTATAATTATTTTTCTAACATATTTTATACTCTATTTGACCCTGGATATTCTCAGAATTTCCACAAAAACTATGTAGGCTTATTACAAAGTCTATAAGAGAATTCCTATCTACTTTAAAAACATAAATTAGATGAGTGTAATTTGCTTTATCCTGGCAAATTTTTTATTTGAAGTTTGGTTACTATCCATTTCCTGTGTTGCTTGTGTGTACCCTCTATGTATGGTTACTGTTCTCAACTAATACTGGAAATCCTCTACCACACCGAAGAGAAGAAGTCAAGCCTTGGTGTACATCATCAACAGTTCCTGAAAATTATTTTAAAGGGAGATTCATGTATGCCTTATTTGATGTTTTTTGTCTTTCCAAAAAGTTAGCATAACCATATTTTGGAGAAGCCCGACTGGTAGACTAAAAGGTAGGAACAAATATCAGACTGAAAGCTAAAAATAAGTTTCAACTCTAAAACTTAGAAATTTTAACTTTAAAGGGTCCTTAACTCCTTGTGCCCAAACTGCCTTTTCATGAGCAACTACGTATCGCTGTATTAAAATCTTCCAATATAACTTAAATTATACATACACATAAAGAAGAGTCAACTGCAAATATGGAAGAGACCTCAATTACATCCTGGATCCTATTAAATCCCCACCCTCCCCCTAAACAGAAAAGCTGAAGGTGATAAAATGCTCAGAGCACTGCCAGGCATCTTCCTAACATTAACCTATTAATCTTTACAACACTCAGGAAGCAGATGTCAAGTACCTCTAGTTTTACTGATGAAAGAACCAGAGGACTAAGTGATTTCCCCCAAGGTCACATAACAAAGTTAGAGACTAGATTAAACTCTAGGTCTAGTACTTTGTCCTCTTCATCATTTCTAATCAAACTGTTAGATAAAACAAACAAAAAGCTACCATGTCATCACTCTATAGAAGTGATTTTCAACTGGTGTACTGTGGCAAACTGGTATGCTATAAGAAAATTTTAGGTGTGTCTCAAACATTTTTAAAGACCATTAATTAATTCAAGTATTTTTGAAAGAACTTCAAAGTATACTAAGTATATTCTTTTCTTTTACTCTTTTTTTGAACATAGTTTGCTATGGAAGTTTAACTACAGGTTCAAGTGTGCTGTGAGATAAAAAAAAAAGGTTGAAAAACACTGCTCTATAAGCTCTACTCTATATATACACTGCCCAATAAGGTAGCCACTAGCCACATGTAACTATTAAGAAGCACCCAAAATACAGCTAGTCTAAATGGAGATATGCTGTAACTATAAAATATAAACTGGATTTTGAAACCAGTATGAAAGGAATAATAATACATCTCACTAATTTTTTTTATATGTATTAGATGTTGCAATGGGATTTTGAGACAGTGGATTAAAATAATTTTTTTGGACAACACTGGTCCATATTTCTTCCCAAAAGACCTCCCAATGAAACAGATCTCACCAAAAAGCAATTATTTTCTTAGACTGTTGTATACAGTATATCCGTAACACAACATAGTAACCACATCTGGAAGGGAATAAAATGAGCATAAGTGTTTTGAGAAATATAGGCATATATATAATTAATGAATATACAAAATACACTGTTACAGTGTTTTCCAAGGATAATCAAAGATATTTCTATCTCATTAGGAGTATATGTGAGACTGAGTACGTCACAGAATAAAGTATGTCTTTTCCACTAGTCTTGTATGACTTTTCCATTAGTCTTATACCATTTCCTTAGGTGGAAAGTGAAAATAGGCTCAGCACCTGTAGCTCAGTAGTTAGGGCGCTGGCCACATACACTGGAATTGGCAGGTTCGAACTTGGCCCAGGTCTGCTAAAACAACAATGACAACTACAACAAAAAATAGCCAGGCATTGTAGTGGGCACTTGGAGTCCCAGCTACTTGGGAGGCTGAGGCAAGAGAATCATTTGAGCCCAAGAGTTTGAGATTGCTGTGAGCTGTGATGCCATTGCCCTCTATCCAAGGGTGACACAGTGAGACCCAAAAAAACAAAACAAAACAAAGAAAAGTAAAAAATATTCCTGGGCTGTGCCTGTGGCTCAGTGGGTAGGGCACTGGCCCCATATACCAAGGGTGGCAGGTTCAAACCCGGCCCCAGTCAAACTGCAACCAAAAATAGCTGCGTGTTGTGGCAGATGCTTGTAGTCCCAGCTACT
>NW_003852479.1:133529-133746 GCF_000181295.1 Otolemur garnettii
AAAAAAAAAAAAGAAAATATTCCTATTCCTGATATATATACAGGGATATTAAAGTCAACAGAGGATGCCCATAAGGTACTGTAAACTTCTCAAAAAAAAAAAAAAACTGCCTTATGCCTATATACAAGTGTTTTTTTTAAAGTCACACATCATAATGTGGTATTCTTCTAATACAGATTCAACACTTGATCTGATTTTTGACTAAAATGGTAGGTAG
>NW_003852479.1:133766-135622 GCF_000181295.1 Otolemur garnettii
AAAAATAAGGATAACTTCATAAAGTAACCTGGCAATTCCACCAAGTTTACACATGACCCAACAATTCCACTTTTAAGTATATAGCTAAGAGAAATGAAAACACACACACACAAAAAAGCACATATGAATGTTCACTGCAGGGCATTTTGAGTAATAGTTAAAAAGTGGAAATAATGCAAAAGCCAATCAACTGATGAATGGATGAACAAAATGTGGTATAACCATAAACTGGAATTCAACCCTAAGAAAAAATGAAGCACTGATATATTCTTGCAACATAAATGAACCTTGAAAACATTACATTACTTGAAAACAATCAGTCACAAAATACCATAAATTGTATATTTCCATTTATAGGAAATATCCAGAGCAAGCAAATCTAAAAGGACAGAAAGTAGTTGTCTGGACTGGGGTAGCAGAGAAATGGAAAGTGATTGTGCATGAGTACAGGTTTCTTTTCATGGTAGTGAAAATGTTCAAAGATGGATTGAGATGATGGTTATACAACTATGTAATACACTTCAAGCCACTATAAATGGATGATTTGTATGGCATATAAATTACATCTTGATGAAGTTGGTAGAAAAATGAAGCCAGAAATGTCAGGGCAGGGTGAGGCAAAGAACTATAGGGATTTGTCAAGCACCTAACTGCTCTTTTCTGGATTTTGTTACTTTGTGGTATTCATCAGTTTTTTAATTTGTGTGATTTTTATCATTCTAATATTCACAGTTGTAGTAAAAACACATCGATATTGTTGCACAACTAGGTAATTTACTGAAAATCATAAATTGTACATTTAAAATACTGATTTCTATGGCATATGAATTATCTCAATAAAGATGTTAAATTTTTGCATTTAAAAAAGTAGTGCAAGAGTAATGCATCTCAGATTAACCTTAAAACAAACACATCACTAAAAGAAACATACACTCCCAGTCTTAACAGTCTCTCAAACTAAAAAATCCATTAAGACACCACAAACTATCTTAGAGATTGAGGAGCTTTGTGAAAAAGCCCAAAAAAATCCCAGTCAAGCAAATGTTTAGTTCAGAAACACACAATGGGAATTTGAAGATTCTTTTACAAAAATATACAAAGGATATAAAAAATACTTCTTGATCATCTTCTCTCTAAAGTTAAACTCCTGATTCAGACACAGAATGGAAAAATTAAACTTATTTACCTAAACTCTTAAAAACTGAGGAGTTGAAGTATTCTATCAGAAATCTCAGTGGCACGTGTGTGAGTATGTGAGTGTAACATACACTATGTAGACTGAGAACTTGGGGAGCAGCTGAGTCTAAGGCGGCCTTTTTTTTTCTTTTTTAAATAATAAAACGTTATGGTGCCATTCCATAGCCCACCCCATCCCCCACAACCACCACCAGCAGGTGGAGGGAAAGGATACTGTAGATTAGAGGATGACAGCTTTGTACAACCCTTTGGACTTTATATGTAAGAATGCAGCTGGTGGTCTCCTCTCAGGAGGGGGGAAAAAGATTTGTGGCCAAGCTGAAATAAGGGGTATCCTTTGCCTGGAAGAGGGCATACCATGAGCTACATCTTCAATCAGCTATATCCCGAGTGAAACACAGGCCGCTGGAAGGCACTGTTAGCATCACCAGGATGGCCTCTCACGCCGGGGGGTGTTTTTTTTCAACGGAGAAGTTGACTCCTGTAGTTAGGATATTGGGGGGAAGGCAGGGGTAAAAGCGGGAGTCGGGGAGACCAGAAAAAATACCTTTAAGTGGAGACGCCTCCGGCCCCGCGGAGGAAGTTCCGTGCTCCAGTCGGTCACCACACGGTCGCACCCCAGCCCCCATCGCCCTCCATCCCGCGGCGCGAGACGTCGG
>NW_003852479.1:135875-137581 GCF_000181295.1 Otolemur garnettii
CCCCGGCGGAGGCGGAGGAGGCCCGACACAAACTTCCCGGCGCGTTAGCACCGGCGTCACGGGCCGGCCGGCCCCAGCGCCATTCCCCCGGGCCGGCGGCCGCTCCCGCCCCTACTCCCCACACTCAGCGTCCCGGCGGAGACCGGTCCGAGGCCCACAGCCCCCACCGCTCCGGCGCCCCTGACTTTACCTCCAAGTCGCGGCCTTTGTTCTTGAAATTCTTGAGCCGTTGGTTGTCCAGTTTCTCGTTGTCCGCCATGGCCGGGCCGGTGACTCCTTCCCCCGCCCGGGCCCCGCGGGATCCGCCCCAACCACCGCGCCGCACCGACACTCCCAGGAACCGGGCCGCCGCCTCAGCTGCTATGCCCGCCGCGCTGCCGCTTCCTTCCTCCTCTCACTTGCCTCCACCTCGGCGCTCTCCTCCTCTCCCCGCCCGCCCTCCCGCTCTCACCCCGGCACGACTGCAGCTCCGGCAAAGACAACTGCGGGGCCGGGCGGCGGCAACGGCGGCGGAATGTGCTGCCGGCTGAGAGGGGGAGGCAGCCTCGATCTGAGGGCCCAGGCGCCGCGGCCACGCCCATCGCCGACAGTCCACATCGCCGATTGGTCCACTAGGCTCCGGCGCGTTTAACCAATCAGAAGGGGCGATGGAGAGCGGGGGCGGAAGAGCGAACGGAAAGGGGAAGCGAGCGACGCAGGGAGGAGTGGGCTGGGGGCCGGGAGGGGTGGGGAGGGGAGGCGTGCGGCGGGGGCAGGCCGGGAGGGACCACGTGCCTCCGGAGAGAGGGGGAGGAAGCGAAAGCAAAGTAGACCTGGGGGAGGGTGGAGAGGGGAAGGAGGGGCCGGGCGAGTTGGTTTGCTCCGGTTGTCAGGGCAGCCGCAGACGTCGGGGTCCAGGGTAGAATACGAGTTAAAGTAACATTCTTTTCTCCCCAGTGCGTCCTCTCTTTGAGGGCATTCTTTGCACGCTCCGCTCATTAGCAGGTAGAAGAGCTGTGCCTTGGCTCTATCCTGGGTCGAGAACCCCTTGATGCATCGCCTCGCAGACAGGGGGTCCCTGCCGTCTGAGGGCCGGGTCTGGGGACTAGGACTGACAAGGTTTATGTCTGTTCCGGAAGCGCAGCAGAGAGCGAGGGGAACAGTGAGTCGAAAAGGAAAGGGGATCGTTAAACGAACCAGATCCATCCTTTCTGACAGAGTCCCGCAACAGTTAGGAACTGCTGATGATCTGGGATGACACCACTTCCTAGGATTTCGTCTTAGAAAGTTAAAGAAGCTTCTTAACCTGAAAGCATGAACTGCTGGAGGGCGGGACCATGGCATCTGACACAGAATGTAATATTGTAACTCTGTTAAAAGGGAATTCCAGGGGTACCATCTTTACCAGGAACATCAGCACCAGAACATGTTCAACAATTTCAGAAAACAGCACGAGGAAATTATTTTTAAATGTATTTAAATAACAGCCAACGTGCAGTGAAATGCGAAGTAGCAACTTGGGTCGGGATCAGGGAATAAAGGCATTGAGTGTGTTTAAACTTGGTGAGCTAGGGGGAAGAAACTGTGACACTCCTGGAACTTGCTAATCCTTTCAAGTATATATATATATATATATATAGTAGACAAACGTGCAGAAATAAACGTTTAAAATGCAAATGTTTCTTAGGAAGCACTTAGGAATTCAAAAGAGGGGGATTTTTTTTTTT
>NW_003852479.1:137615-143692 GCF_000181295.1 Otolemur garnettii
TCAATGGGTTTAGCCAACATGAATGACTGAGTTTCCTTTGGAGGAGTGCGAATGAAGAGAGCTGGAGTACTTTCGCAGTCACGGGGAGAGAATGTTATACTAGATAAAAAATTAGAGGCAGAGTAATACCTTTAACGTCCTCAGTACTTTGTATATTTTCAGCTGGACTATAGCAAACAAAAGCTGTGCTTGAAAATAACAGGTTAACTTCAATGTAAATTCAATGCCGATCTTTAAATACGAATGATGAAGTTTGTTATAAATTGTTATTCCCCAAAGACTGATTTAATTGAAGTAACATTGCATTTGTGTGCTAAAGCACTGATGTTTTGCAAAATGAATTTAGGATTAGAAAAGTCATTTGAAAAGCTGGAGTATTTTCCACCATCATGGATTTTTTCATACTAGGGTACAAGAAAACAAATTACAGGTGAGTTCTCCCCCTATGGTTAGAAGTTATCTTCTCAACATGCATGTTTAGATGAATATTTTGGACTTTTTGGAATAAATATTATGGAAGTTTTCATGATGAAGTGCATACAATTGTCTACTGTTATATTAACTGGTTGTTTCTGATGTTTAAACTGCAACCCAATGTTTTCTCTGTAGAATACTCCTGAAAAATGAGAGAGATGCAATGCAAATAGTAAACAACACCAACTTGCAATTTTATTTTATTTTGTTTATCATCTGACTACAGTCTGTCGTTTTCTCTAGACAACAAGCTCCTGAGGTTAAGGACTTTATGCATATTTTGTGTAGTTCACTATCACATACCCAGGAGCACTTGGCATACAGTGCATACTCTTTTTCCTATTTGTCAAACACAAGACCTGAATCAAGCTTTATTGAATGTGTGTCCGTAAAGTTCAAAAACAAGCTCACCCTTCTTGACAAAAAGGGTACATTGTGCATTGAGTTATAATTGCTTCTAAATTAACACTGAGTGGCTCGGTGCCTGTGGCTCAAGCGGCTAAGGCGCCAGTCACATACACCAGAGGTGGCAGGTTCGAATCCAGCCCGGGCTGCCAAACAACAGTGACAGCTGCAACCAAAAAATAGCTGGGTGTTGTGGCAGATGCCTGTAGTCCCAACTACTTGGGAGGCTGAGGCAAGAGAATCGCTTAAGCCCAGGAGTTGGAGGTTGCTGTGAGCCATCATGCCACACCACTCTACCCAGGGCAACAGCTAGAGGCTCTGTCTCAAAAAAAAAAAAAAAATTACACTGAGTTCCTTCTGTGAATTCTTGATTTGATTTCATGCTTATTCCATGGTTAAAGTTTAGGGACTAAATCAAGATATATATTTCAAGTAAAAAAAAACCCTACATTTTTAAAAGTAGTTGTGATACACTTTGTTAAGACAAGCAATATCTCTAATTACAATTCTTAGGTGGTCTCTTTCTTGGCCTAAAGTTTTCACTTAAAATTGTCACTACACGTTTGACAACAAGTTTGCATGTTTGTTGTCATGTTTGTTGTGTCCATACTTTAGGTTTTTCCCAAGTCAAATACAATACACAATTTGTTACAGGAAACAAAGTTCTTTGGGGAGGTTGTAATAGCTCTAAATGCCGATTGGCAACATAATTGGCAAGCGATGGTAGATCTAGCTCTGGTTAGGAGGTTTTAGAAATTTAATTAGCTGCACTAAGAAAGTAGTAAAATGCAGACTCATTAGTACCATGTCAACATTATCTTAGTTGGGCTGCTATAAGAAATTAACCACACACTAGGTGGCTTCAACAACAAACATTTACTTCTCACAGTTCTGGAGGACACGAAGTCCAATATCAAGGCTGATTTGGTATCTGGTGAGGGCTCACTTCCTGGTTTGGAGATAACTGTCTTCTTTGTATCCTTCTGTGTTGGAGAACAACTGGAGAGCCAGCTTCGGAGAACAACTGGAGAGCCAGCTTCGGAGAACAACTGGAGAGCCAGCTTCGTCTTTCTTATGAGGGAACTAATACCATTCATGAAGGCTGTACTCCCATGACCTCATTACCTCCCAAAGGCCTCACCTCTTAATCCCACCACAGTGGGGGTTAGAATTTCAGCATGAATTTTGAAAGGACACATTCAGTCTATAGCAAAAAGACTATGTAATAAAGATGCTTTTTGTGTATATAAAGTGTAGTTACAATCAAAAACCACAAAGATTGTTTTGTATACACACATATAAGATCTGTTTTTAAGGCTCAGGGCCTGTAGCTCAAGCAGCTAAGGTGCCAGCCACATGCACTGGAGCTGGTAGGTTCGAATCTAGCCCGGGCCCACCAAATAGTGACAACTACAACCAAAAAATAGCCGGGTGTTGTGGCAGATTGCTGTAATCCCAGCTACTTGGGGGGCTGAGGCAAGAGAATGGCTTAAGCCCAAGAGTTTGAGATTGCTGTGAGGTGTGACACCACAGCACTCTACCCAGGGCAACATCTTGAGGCTCTCTCTAAAAAAAGAAAAAAAATTCTGTTTTCAATTGGCTGTTTGATGTTAGGTAATATAATCTCTTGACTTGGAATTACCTTTGGCATAGGGAAAGTCTAAAATATTACGGAGATACTTGCCTTTAATATTTTATGAGTCCCTCTCTAAAGAAAGAAACTTTCTCTGTTTTATTACAGAGATTTGTGAGAGGAATTGTGAAGACTTAACAAGGATTTTAATTGATCAAATGTAATCTCAAAAAGAATTATAATTGTTAATTATTTAATTTAACCAGTTTAAACTATTCTCATATATATATCTTTAATTAAAGATTATAGAATCTCTTTTTAATCTGTAATATGAATTTTATGGTTGCTGTTACTGTTTGGGGACTGCCTTAGATTACATGTGATTTCTTGGTGGTAGTTGTTTGGCAGGCCCCTGGCCAGATTCAAACCCATCAGCTCTGGTGTACGTGGCTGGCTCCTTGAGCTACAGGCACCACCCAAATTCTTGGGGTTGATTTCTTCAGTAAAATACTGGATAGTATTGGCTGAAAACTGAAAAAATTTAAGAGGTTGCCAAATCTTACTAAAATATAATTTATTTTTGTTACAGTTGAATTGGTTCTTTTTTAATAGAAAAACATTAAACCTTTGATAATATGCCTTTATTTTTCTCTGGAAAACAAAATTGATCAGGTATTGGAGGACTTTATTCCTTTTCATTGCCAGACTTCTCTGGCTTATAACTTAGAAAGCCTGTAGAAAGCTACTGTATTTTGACTAAAGTCCCTGAATGGTAAGAGATGATGAATTGATACTAATTTAATTGAGAGAAATGAATCATCTAGTTTTTCTTCATCTTAGGTTTTTTTAAACTTATTTTTGACTATTTAATGGGAGAAAAACAGAATTACAGGCCCAGCCTCCAGCCCTAATACTTCTCCCTTCAGGCGAGCTCCCACCCCCATGTTTTTATTTATTTTTACATGTCATCCTTGTGTACAGGTCATGCTAATCTTCTCTGTATCGTTTCAATGTTAGTACATGTGCTGCCAAAGGGAGTACTTTTTATTATTTTTAAATAGTCACAGATCAATAGGAATTGCAAAAAAAAGTATACGAGGACCTACCCTTTACCTCCTCCAATGGTATCATCTTGTATAAATATAGTAGCCTATCAAAACAAGAAAATTAGGCTCAGGGGCTAGGGTGCCAGCCACATACACTGGAGCTGGTAAGTTCGAACCTGGCCCAGCCCTGCCAAACAACAATGACAAGTCCAGCCAAAAAATAGCTGGGTGTTGTAGTGGGAGCCTGCAGTCCCCAGCTACGGGGGAGGCTGGGGCAAGAGAACCTCTTAAGCCCAAGAGCTAGAGGTTGCTGTAAGCTGTGACACCACAGCACTCTATCTACCCAGGGTGACATACTGAGACTCTGTCTCAAAAAAAAAAAAGAAAAAGAAAATTAGTGTTGGTATAATCCACAGAGATTATTCCTAGGGAAGATAAGACATTAAAATGTAAAGACAAGGGCAGCACCTGTGGCTCAGTGGCTAGGGCACTGGTCCCATATACTAAGGGTGGTGGTTTGAACCCAGCCCCAGCCAAACTGCAACAAAAAATAGCCAGGCGTTGTGGCAGGTGCCTGTGGTCACAGCTACTCGGGAGGCTGAGGCAAGAGAATTGCCTAAGCCCAGGAGTTGGAAGTTGCTGTGAGCTACGATGGCACGGCACTCTACTGAGGGCAACATAGTGAGACTCTATCCTTAAAAAAAATAAATAAATAAAGACAATATGGAACCCTTGGTAATCTTTCTTTATGGGAACGAATGCTATAATGTCACTAGTAACAATTGTCAAATAGAGAGCATCTACCATATTCTAGGTTTTGTTTTTTTGTTTTGTTTTTTGTAGAGTCTCACTTTATTGCCCTCAGTACAGTGCTGTGGCTTCACAGCTCACAGCAACCTCCCTCCAGCTCTTGGGCTTAGGTGATTCTCTTGCCTCAGCCTCCTAAGTAGCTGGGACCACAGGCACCCGCCACAATGCCCAGCTGTTTTTTTGTTGCAGTTTGGCCGGGGCCTTGTTTGAACCCACCACCCTCAGTATATGGGGCTGGCACCCTACTCACTGAGCCACAGGCACTGCCCCTAGGTCTAGGTGTTTATATCTATATAGATTAAGTCATTTAATCTATATATCCATGTAGATTAAATACCTAGATATATAGATTAAATGATATAATTCTATATAGATTTATTATTTATTATTTCCACTTTACATATGAGGAAACTGAGATTCAATGAGACTAAGTCCTTAACTTACTCCAGACTGCGCGATAGGTGCCGGAGCCCTTGTTTGATTCTAGGCCTTCCTTGCTGCACATTATTTATAGTTAACCCTTTATTTCTCGTTGACCATTCTACTCCCTTGCCTATCACACAGATCTCAGCTGGACATCTAAAAAGGTCTAGTTGTAAAGTGCCTAAGGGAGTGTTTCTCAAACTTGAGAGTGTATCAGAATCACCTAGAAGGTTTCAAAACCCAGATTGGTGGACTCTGTCCCCGGGGTTTCTGTTTCAGTAGCTCTGGGATAGCCCCTAAAGGCTTGAATTTCTAACAAGAGCTCAAGTGATGCTAATGATGTTCCAATTCTGAGAACATACTTTGAGAACTACTAGATCTGGCTTAGCAGAGCTCATTAGAAAGTGGTTTCAGCCTTATGGTAAGGACAGAGTTAAAATGAGGGCAATTAAGGGTAATTGGGCTTCATATTATAGTAATAGATCATATATCATGCACGTTTCTAAGTAATGCACAGGGCGAGCACAGTAGCTCACGCCTGTAATCCCAGCACCTTGGGAGGCCAAGGTAGGCAGATTGCTCCCTGCCTCGCCCCAGAGTCTCACTTTGTTGCCCTCTGTAGAGTTCTGTAGCGCATTATAGCTCACAGCCACTTCAAACTCTTGGGCTCAAGTGATTCTCTTACGTCAGCCTCCCTCGTAGCTGGGACTACAGGCACCTGCCACAGTGCCCGGCTATTTTTGTTGTTGTTGTTGTTTTGTTTAGCAGGCCTGGGCCTGGTTTGAACCCACCAGACCTGGAGCACGTAGCTGGCGCCCTAACCTCTGAGCTATGGGTGCCCCAAGGAAGATTGCTTGAGGCGAGGAATTCAAGATCAGCCTGGGCAACATAGTGAGACCCCATATCTACAAAAAATAAAAATGTTGAGATAGGCAGGAAGATCACTTGAACCCGGAGTTCAGGGTTACAGTGAGCTATAATCATACCACTGCACTCCATCCTGGGCAACAGAAAAAAAAGCAATGCACGTGTACATTTCTGGTTATATATCTCTTACACAAAAATGTACCAAATAATTAGTGTTTCAACACCAGATTTTTACAAGCAATATACAGATCTATATTACTTTCTGAATAAATTCATGTAGTACTTTCCTGGGTCCCTCTCTGCCTCTAGTTCTCTTCTTGAATTTTCTCAAACACTATTTTCTTTTATTTATTTATTTATTTATTTATTTATTCATTTTAGAGACAAGAGTTTATCGCTCTCGGTAGAGTGCTGTGGTGTCACAACTCACAGCAACCTCCAGCTCTTGGGCTTAGGTGATTCTCTTGCCTCAGCCTCCC
>NW_003852479.1:143901-148753 GCF_000181295.1 Otolemur garnettii
CAAGAGTTTATCGCTCTCGGTAGAGTGCTGTGGTGTCACAACTCACAGCAACCTCCAGCTCTTGGGCTTAGGTGATTCTCTTGCCTCAGCCTCCCGAGTAGCTGGGACCACAGGCACCCGCCACGACATCCAGCTATTTTTTGTTGCAGTTTGGCCAGGACTGGGTATGAACCCGTGACCCTCAGTATATGGGGCCAGCGCCCTACTCACTGAGCCACAGGCGCCGCCCTCAAACACTATTTGCTTTATGACATTCTTCACTAAGACTGGCTCCACTGAGCCTGTGAAGTCTATTTCTGAGTTCTTGAGGTCAGTGTAAATCTCTTTTTTTTTTTTTTTTTGCAGTTTTTTTGGCTGGGGTTGGGTTTGAACCCGCCAACTCTGGCATATGGGGCTGATGCCTTACTCCTTTGAGCCACAGGCACTGCCCAGCGTAAATCTCTTTACTCTGCCACTCCCTGCCCAAGCTCCTGGAAAGCTTTGGCCTGTCCTAGTTCTTAAGTCAATTCCCAAAGAGGCAGACTGTGTCTCCCTTAGCTGTTCTAATACATTGTAGCTTATTTGCCAAGCATTCTGGCTCCCTTCTGCTGGTCTCCTCAGTGCCCTGCCCCCGCAGGTCCAGTCAAGTGGACTGGGATCTCCTGCCACATCTGGACTGACCTGGAATCATCCATGATACCAACAAACAAGACAGAAATAGAGTTAGCTTCTCTATTTTTAGTCACCCTGTTCAAGGGGATTCCTTTACAATCAAAGCAACAACAAAAAAGGAAAGCCTGTTAATTCTTAATCCTTTCTCATTTCTGCAAATGGTACTATTCACTTTCTTGAGCTGAAAACATTAAGTATCTTTGATTCTTCATCCTTTTCTCCTACATCCCACATTCAATCAGTGCCAAATTGCATCAGTAAATACGATGTCTTCGGAGTCTTTCTCATTTGCCTACTCCATTCTCAATGCCTCTGCCCGTTCAAGACTTACAAGCATTGTTTCATATTCATGATGTCTCAAATTGGAAGAAAACCTAAATGTTATCCAGTTCAACCACCTAGTTTGTGCTTGAATCCTCACTTCAACATCTCCATCAAGTCATATCTCATTCAGTCTCCAGAGGATACTGTTAGAAACTTTTTCTTGTATGACGCACATGTATATAATTACTTAAACGAAAAAGTCATTGTAATATTTAAGGTAAAAGCAGTGAAGTATCTAGCAGTGAAGTATCTATGGAGGTAACGAAGGGCAAATGCATTAAATAGAGATTGTTTTTGCATTTGTGAAGATGATAGAGTCCTACCTGCAGTAATGTCTTACATTGAGATTATAGGTTCTATTTTGAAATGGGAGCACAGGCCAGTCTCGTTGGCTCACACCTGTAATCCTAGCACTCTGGGAGGCCAAGGCAGGTGCATCCCCTGAGCTCACGAGTTCCAGACCAGCTCCAAGATAGAGCGAGACCCCATCTCTAAAAATGGCTGGACGTTGTGATAGGTGCCTGTAGTTCCAACTACTTGGGAGGTTGAGGCAAGAAAATCGCTTGAGCTCAGAAGTCTGAGGTTCCTGTGAGCTATGATGTCACAACACTCTACCAAGAGTGACAACGTGTGACTCTGTGTCTCAAAATAAATAAATAAAATAAAATTCTCACAGATATGAGTAGTTTTCATAACTTTAAGGAAGAAAGATTGATATCGTAAAACAGGTGACTACCTTGGATGATCTCACATAAGTAAGATTCAGATGGGTTTATTAGTTGTTTTTCTCTATTACTGAGCGTAGCTTAGATGTGACACATGGTACTGTGTAAACAGATACCTTTATAATTCTGGAACATCAATTAAAAAAATAGTGCAAGATTGAACACTTTCAAGGCACAGAACTTAATCCTGAAACCTACACCTCACAGATTTATCAGCGTTCTATTTATAGTCTGTTACCGTGTTATACAAACCCCTGAAGTCCCTTGGAGAACTCAAATAGAATTTCAACAGATTCCCCAGATGCCTATGAAGTTAAGGGTCTGCAGTATGTGCCATTTAGACTTAGTTACCACTAGTTACCTTATGATGGACTTCAGAAAAATCTTTAACAGCAGCTTTTAGTGTTTTTCTTCACTCTGTTGAATCTTGGAAATCCTTCTCTTTCGCCTACATGCCTATGTCAACACTCTTTGTGGCCTGTTGAAGGTTGCTACCCATATAACTAATAAGAATCAGAGCCTGGTAAGTGTCAGATCATCTTATTTAAAGCCCATTAGGTATTAGAATGTCTTGTGCTCTTGCTTTTTGGCTACAATCCTAAGATCTGCCTAATGAAACCTTGATGTTCTACATGGCAGAACATAGCTCCCATACTGATCCCAAATTAGACTTCCCAGGTTTTTAGTTCTATTTATAAATAGAAGCATCACAGGAAACATCTAACTTGTAAGCAGATCAAGTCATCTAACGACTAGTAACACTAGTATTTGATTAATTGAAAGATATCATAGAACCATTTCAAGCAGTAAAAAAAAAAAATCAATATCCATGTGTACTAGAAGAGCTATTTAATTTTTAGAGATAAGAAATACCTATTTAAAAAAATACCTATTCAAGTTTTCTATTCTTGTTCTTACACTTCTACTTGCCACATGAAAAGAAGAAAAAAATTACCCTGCATTTATCTGTCCCAATAGTCACCAGTATGGAAAACTCTTCAAAAGAGTAATTAGAATTGACTATAGAGATCTTTCTTAAGAGCTGTGTATTTATCTCTGTCCCCTGGTCGGATCGCCATCAGTCCTCTTGGAGGCACTCTTGTGGCATGTGAAGTGCCCTCAAGGGCTCACTGGCAAATTTGTAATCTCTGCACCCTTATTATGCTAGCTGCTTTTAGGAATAATTTAAACACACTTTGTATTACCCTTATTATAATACACAAAAACAACGGAAAGGAAGGAGAGGGAAAGATAGACCACATATATATATTTCCACCTACCTGCCCACTTGCTGTAGCACACATTGTAGTATACATGACGTGTAATTTATAGTGTGAGGTGGTTTGTCAGGGCTGGTTATGGACATGTGACCCATGCAATTCCATAGAGCCCCGTGTTTGGCTTAATACTCTGCTGTCTTTATCTTAGAATTTCTCAGTTTTTACAGCAGGGGCTTTATGTTTTCATTTTGTATCAGTCCTTACAAATCTGTAGTCTGCTGTGTTTATTATGGTGAACATTCTCCTAACTCCTTACCTATCCACAATTATTTTTTGGCAGCATTATTTCAATCTTTTCTTTTCTTTTTTTGAGACAGAGTCTCCCTCTGTCACCCTGGGTAGAGTGTCATGGCCTCATAGCTCACAGCAACCTCAAACTCTTGGGCTCAAGTGATCCTCCTGCCTCAGTCTCCTGAGTAGTGGGAGGGGACTATAGGCTCCTGCCAAAATGCCTGGCTAGTTCTTCTATTTTTAGTAGGACAAGGTCTCACTTTTGCTCTGGCCGATCTCAAATTCCTGAGCTAAAAGGATCCTCTGGCTTCAGCTTCCCAGAGTGCTAAGATTACAGATGTGAGCCACTTCACCCTCCCATTCCATCAATATTTTCTAAAAAATGCCTATATAATATGTTTATTTTAAGTTAAGTAATATAAATATAAATAGGGTCATATTACATATACCATTCTGCAACCTGCTTTTTCACTTAATATATTTGGGACATTGCTTCCTGTTTATTTATTTTATACTTTGTATTTTTTTTTTTTTTTGTAGAGACAGAGTCTCACTTTATTGCCCTCAGTGGAGTGTCATGGTGTCACAGCTTACAGCAGCCTCCAACTCCTGGGCTTAGGTGCTTCTCTTGCCTTAGGCTCCTGAGTAGCTGGGACTACAGGTGCCGGCCAGAACCTCCAGCTATTTTTTTGTTGCAGTTTGGATGGGGCCGGGTTCAAACCCGCCACCCTCTATATATGGGGCCGGCACCCTCCCCACTGACCCAAAGATGCCACCCTATTTTATACTTTGTTATAACTGAAGAATATTCTCTTGTCTTGATAAACCATGGCCTATTTAATCAGTCTCCCACTGATGGACGTATATTGCCTCCTGTTCCTTTCACTTGCCTCCCTATTTCCGTAGGATACATTTCTAGAGGTGGAATTTTTGAGTCAAAGGGCATGAATGTTTTAGAATGTGATGTACACTCCCTGACTGCTTCTCAGAAATATTAGATTTTATGAATCTAGATCCCACCAATAGTGGACAAGCGTGATTCTCGCCCCACATGCTAACGGAGCATAAGTCATTTTCATCTCTGCCAGTCTACTAGTGCTTGCTATTTCTAATGGCCTTAGTCTGCTCTGTTAGCTCCCTGGGATACCACTGATTTTGCTTCTATGGAAGGGCAGTGTATTGAATTAAACATCAGTGTATCTATCAAAGTGAGGACCTTTTAGGTAGTGACTTTGTATTGGCCTTCCTAGCCAAATATGCAAAGCACTATATGCCCCCAGCTTTTCTTTTTTTCTGTTTTTGAGACAGAGTCTCATTATGCCACCCTGGATAGAGTGCAGTGGCGACACAGTTCACCGCAACCTCAAACTCTTGGGCTCAAAGGATTCTCTTGCCTCAGCCTCCTGAGTAGCTGGGACTACAGGCCCCTGCCACTCAGCTGTTTTTTTGGTTGTAGTTGTCATTTAGCAGGCCCAGGCCAGGCTTGAATCTGCCAGTATCGGTGTTATGTGGTCAGCGCCCTACTCATTGAGCTATGGGCACTGAACCCAACTTTTCTTTTAAACTAGTAAGGTTGGCTTGGCGCCTGTGGCTCAATGGCTAAGGCACCAGCCACATACACCTAAGGTGGCGGGTTCGAAT
>NW_003852479.1:148970-156522 GCF_000181295.1 Otolemur garnettii
AAAAAAAAAAAAAAAAAAAAGGAAGTAGGCATCCAGAGCAGTAGTTTGTCCGAGGTCACACAGCTAGTAGGTGGCAGAGCTAGGAAACTCGGGGGATCTCCAGGGATGACCTCCAGAGGCCTGAGTGGTTTAATCTCATGAACTTTCGAAATGTACCCAGCAGTTTCACTTCCAGGCTGGGGCCTCACGCTGAGGAGAAACGGCTGCGAGCACAGCCAGAAGTCAGCCGGACAGGAACAATGGAAACGGAAAGAAAAGTCCAGACTAAAGCGAAAGAGGGGTACAGAGCCAGGGACCCTCTGAGAGCCAGCGACCGTATTTTTAACAACTGAAATTATAAAAGGTACCTGAACCACACTTCCTTTTTAAAGTTCAGGAAAACTAAATTGATATGAAAATGAACAACAGAAAAATATTGAGATTGGATGCCGTGTGGAATTATTACAGATTGAGTACACCTCATCAGCACTACTTGGGACTAAAAATTTTTATTTATTTATTTATTTATTTTTTGAGACAGAGTCTCACTGTGTCACCCTCAGTAGAGTGCTTTGGCATCATAGCTCACAGCAACCTCAAACTCTTGGGCTTATGTGATTCCCTTGCCTCAGTCTCCTGATTAGCTGGGACTACAGACGCCTACCACAATGCCTGTTGTTGCTGCAGTTGTCATTGTTGTCTAGCAGGCCTGGGCTGGGTTAGAACCCACCTGCCTTGGTGTGTGTGGCCAGCACCCTAACCACTGTGCTATGGGCACTGAGCCTAAAATTTTTTCAGATTTAAGATTTTTAAAAATATGGAGTTGAAATATATTCTTAGTAAAGTATTGGAAAAATAAATATCCAATGTACTCCCTACTAATATGAAATCAATATATAAACAATTACATGTTGCTAAGAACAATACAACACTAATATAGTCCAGTTGGAAGGGGGTGAAGAAGGATGATTGGCAGAAGGAGGGAGGGCAGGAGGCGGGATCTCCCCTAATGTGCATATGTGAGGGTGTATAACATACCTGTGGGTGAGGGGCTCTTCTACAAATGGAACTTTACCCTGGAAGTGACAACAATGTAATCTAAATATTGTACCCTCATATTAATTTGAATAAAGTTAAAAAATTTTTTGGAATATTTGTACATGTACAATGAGATAGCTGGGTTATGGGACCCAAGTTTAAACACAAAATTCATTTATGTTTTATATACACATAGGCTGATGGTAACTTTTTTTCTTTTTCCTCGAGACAGCGTTTCAAGCTATCATCCTTGCAAGAGTGCGATGGCATCATAGCTTGCAGCAAACTCTTGGGCTCAAGTGATTCTCTTGTCTCAGCTTCCCAAGTAGCTGGGATTATAGGCGCCTGCCACAATGCCTGGCTATTTTTAGAGATGAGGTCTTGCTCTGGCTCAGGCTGGTCTTGAACGTGTGAGCTCAGGCAATCCACCTGTTTTGGCCTCCCAAGTGCTAGGATTATAGGCATGAGCCACCGTGCCTGGCCGGCTGATGGTAACTTTTTAAAAAGGACTTGAAGGCCAGGCATGGCAATCTTAGCACTCTGGGAGGCTGAGGCGGATGGATTGCTTGAGCTCACGAGTTCCAGAGTAACCTGAGCAAAAGCAAGACCCTGTCTCTACTAAAAATAGAAAAAACTGAGGCAAGAGGATCGCTTGAGCCCAACAGTTGGAGTTTGCTGTGAACTATGATGCCACAGCACTCTACCCAGGGTGACAGCTTGAGACTCTGTCTAAAAAATAATAAAATAAAAATATAAAAAGGCATTGAAAGAGAAAGGCAGGCCGAAGGCAATTTTATGCAATAATTTTGATCATTTTGTGGGTGAAACAGAGTGTGTGTTAAACACTCATGTAAGAAATTTTCCACTTGGAATGTCATGCTGGCACATGCAAAGTTTCAGATTTTGGAGCATTTCAGAGTTTTGATTTTTGTCCTCACAGACAATAAAAGTATTCCAGAGAGATAGACCTAAAAACCAGGTCCAATGACTGCATCATTTCTAAATGAAATGTAAGACATTAAGAAAATTATTTGAGTAATGAAAGAGCAAAATACGTTAGAATTCAGAAATGAAGTGACAGAAATTAAGAAAGGATTAAAAATGGCGGTGGCAGAGCTGGGGGCTCCAGGGTTCCTGCCCTGAGGGTCACAGTGCAGGCTCCTGTGGCATCTGAATTTCTTTACTTTCAAAAGTGGCTTTAAATTATTTTAAAATAATAACTGTTATTGAATGATTTTCATAAAGACGATTAAGTAAAATATTTAAAAAATTATTTTAGAATGTTGTGGCTGCTTCAGTAGAAAATCAATCTCAAGTTCTGTACTTTTAATGCAAAGCCTGAAGCTCCTTACTAAATTATATGTGATTTTGTGAAAAGTGAATAAAATTTTTTGAAAGGCAAAAATCATAAAGTGAATTTAATAAATGGCAGCAAGTGTCATGATATATTATGGCAATATCATACTTATGTAGAAACTCACTGAAAATTTCTTAGCGAAATCTTGTGTAATGTCACATATGCATTATAACAAATCAGAGTTTTGCCACCATAAAAGTGTGAGTGAGGACTATGTGCAGGAAAGGGGTTGTGTGAGCGGAAGGATGAAATGGTAAACTTAGAATGAATCATTCTCCAGGTGAGAGAGGGTGTGTAATTTTAAAAAGCATATTCAATATGACCCTTGTTTTCTTAATACAGATGGAGAAAATTAAGCTTGATAAGTCTGTTCGCTTGGTGAATATGTTGTCCTACTGTGAGAGGGCACTATATGGGGTAGGAGAAAATCTGAGATATGGTGACACATTCCCTGAGCATGTGTGCAAGTGTACGAAACTGTATACTGAAAGTGAGTAGTTGCAGAATCATTGTATTCAAATCTCTATGGCAGGTTTTCCAAACTATAGTAGGCAGGCCAAGCCCATCTAACCCTGGTTGAAAACCACAAATATGAAATATTAAAGCCAATTGGAGGACGGGTGTGGTAGCTCACGTCTGTATGTCTATAATCTTGGCACTTTGGGAGGCTGAGGTGGGAGGATTATTTTAGGCCAGGAGTGCCAGACCAGCCTGAGCAACATAGCAAGACCTTATTTCCACAAAAAATAGAAAAATTAGTCAGGCATGGTGGCATGCACCTGTAGTTCTAGCTACCCAGGAAACTGAGGCAGGAGGATCCCATGAGCCTCGCAGTTTGATGTGACAGTGAGTTATGCTGATGCCACTTGACTCTAGCTGGGGCAACAGAGCAAGACTGCCTCAAGCCAGCTGGCCAGACATTTGACCTGTGTACAGAGGTTGTGCATATCGGTATAGAATATCTTGGAAAACTTTCCTACTCCTAAATTTTTTTTGCCTAAAAACATTTAGTTAACTGATGTTGAAAAGTCTTAAAGGAAAAATGACATCTTTATTAGCAAGTTGTTTTTAAATTCTCCATAACTTTTCCATTTCTTTGAACCAATATAGAGCTGAAGGAGAGAGAAAATTTTATTTTTTATTTTTGCAGTTTTTGGACAGGGCTGGGTTTGAACTCACCACCTCCAGCATATGCGGCTGGTGCCCTACTCCTTTGAGCCACAGGTGCCACCCTGAGAGAGAAAATTTTAAACCAGGTTAAGTCCTAGGTTCTGATTTGGATTTCTTCAACACGATTTCATATCTGGACTTTGGAGTCAGAAATGGACCTACCTCACCAAGGAAGAAAATATGGGTGACCTAGATCTTTTTGTTCACTATTCATTAATAAGTTAATTTGCTAGTACAGATGATATTAGCCATTTTATCTAGGGCTCACCTCTAGGTGAATTTGAAACCTAGACCCAGGGTGAGTTTTGCCTACTTCACTTCCTAGAACAGCAGTTCTCAACCTGTGGCTTGCGACCCACAGGAACTGCATTAAAAGATCGCGGCATTAGGAAGGTTGAGAACCCCTGTCCTAGATCCTTAACTTCAGTGCCATGCACAGCCAGTCCTTGCTACCTGGTGGTGACGTAACACTGTCACGATTTGTTCAGATTCTTTGTCTTTAAAACAATGTTTTTTGGCCCGGCGTGGTGGCTCATGCCTGTAATCCCAGCACTCTGGGAGGCCAAGGTGGGTGGATTGCCTGAGCTCACAGAGTTCAAGACCAGCCTGAGTCCCTGTCTCTAAAAAAATACAGAAAAGCTAGCTGAGCTTTATTGCGGGCGCCTGTAGTCCCAGCTACTCAGGAAGGTGAGGTAAGAGGAATCACTTGAGCCCAAGAGTTTGAGATCTTTGTGAGCTTTAATGCCAAGTCACTCTATCGAAAGTGACAAAATGAGGTTCTGTCTCAAAAAACAAAAAACAAGACTTTTTCACTTCTCATGGTATAATCTTTGGAGCTTGGAGGGTAGGAAATAAGAGACAATTTCAATTCAACTCAGCCTGTTTTATTTCTCGTTAGCAGCTATAACAGAAGAAAGTCATTGGGATGGAATCAGAACTTTTGATTAAAAAGAGATTTGGCTTTTGAGGAGTTCAGTTTATTTTTGATATCATGAATCTGGAAACGCAGAGAATTAATTTCTCCCTATTGACTATATAGAAGTTAAGCTTTATTCTTATGTAATACAGTAGATTATTTTATAGTAAGAATATCAGTAAATTCTATGGAACTTTGGGAAAAACACTACCTCCAAGGCAGATATGAAAAACTACTTTTGTAGTTTTTTAAAATTTATTTTGTACATAACTAACTTTGTTGTCATAGTTATCATTGTTTTAAAGTTGTGACTTGTGGTTATTGTAAGGTAGTACAAGCATGTGGTTAAAAAAAAAATACGTAAAGAAAATCAAAGCGTAGGAGCTTATCCAGTGAAAAACAAATCTTACTTCCGGAACTGCTCCCAAATCTGCAAATTTCCCTGGGAAGGGACTACCAGTTTCTGTAGCTAAGGTTGAGGAGCAGGTGGCGAATTAATCCTTTCTGCAACTCAGTCTTAGTCTTTAAAGACTTAAAAAACCAACGTGTTGAGCTACAAACCTCTGCACTGTTGGAAAAGGCCGCAAAGCATTGGTTTCCTAAGAGTCATCACTGGTGTTGCTTACATGTAAGTGGATACAGTCCAAGGTTTATAAATGATTGCACAATAAAAATTAGAATGCCCTGTTGTGGATCACTGAATAGGTACTACTCAGGTTACAATTTAACCAGTTTCTTCTTAACTGAAGAAACCAAACTATGGAAACAAATGATAACAAGCGAAACATTCATCAGAGATTTGAAATCATTATATTTTCATTGATAGTTTATGGTGTATTCCTTTCCCCTCAATGTCATGAAATTTGAATGACTGTCTAAAGTAATTGTTGCCTTTGATTGAATAGGACTTTTCAAAGACACATGGATTCATTTTCTATTTTTATAAACCTAACTGTAAATGTTTTTCTTTGTATTCATTGCTGTTTGATTTTTTTCACATGAGAAATTATTTGTCTTTTCATAGTCAATAATCATTTGTGTTTGATATCTGAATCTACATTTCTAAAATCACAGTGAATGTGATTCTAAAAGCACAGGGAACTCCCTTTACAGTGTGTTGCATTAAGCTACTATCTTAGAGAGAATATAGAATAGATATTTTCTATGAACAAGTTATTTATATTCTAGGTTAATTCCGGTTGTATTTGGGTAGCTCAGAACACAATATTTTATTAGTGTGATCTGAATTATCTTCTTCCAATTCTTTGTATCTATATTGAATTCACCTGTCAAATTTCTACATTTTTGGAGCTATTATTAGCATCAATTACATTTTTTATAATCCACACAATAAACATTCATTTCCTTTTGAGCATGAATATCCACTTTGGGCTGTAGGTGGATTAGACTTAGTGCCATTTTCTACAGCCTCACAGTGTTTGCTCTGAAAGGCCAACAAATGTGGATAAGCAAAAAACCCTTAGACAAATCAATGTTATAAAATGTTAATACAGCAGATACACTCATAATCTAAACACCTGTTTTGATATTGAAATATTACAATAGTTACATTTGCAGAATAACCTTTATTCTCACTTAGAAAAACAGTTGCTGGCTCGGCGCTTGTGGTGGGCACCTGTGGTCCCACCAGCTACTTGGGAGGCTGAGGCAGGAGACTTGCCTGAGCCCAGGAGTTGGAGGTTACTGTGAGCTGTGATGCCACGGCACTCTACCTAGGGGAACAGCTTGAGGCTCTGTCTCAAGAAAAAAAAAAAAAAAGAAAGAAAAACAGTTGCCTGTTATCTGCAGGTAATTGGACAAGAGCTCAAAATGTTTGGCCATTCATGATTTTAATTTGTGTTTTACAAACTCTTTTGAAAGAGTTGTTGGTCCTGGTATCTACGGTTTCACTTTTTGGTAGCTGCTCCATCAGTGGGGGGGAAGATTGGTCAACTGGGAATGCTTGGTTTGCTTAGTACTAACTTGCCAGAGTCGACTATGGTGGGATGTTGTCAAAATAGTCGGCATCACTGGCATTTCCATTCAGAAGTAAGTTGTAGGAATAGTCCAAAGGTTGCTCTGGGACATCACGGGCTGCTCCTGTAGCACGTACACACTACCCCTAATACTCAGTACATGTTTTACATCGACAAGCAAAAGTCATATGGTTCAGTTGTTATCTAATCACGACACTCTTTATAGTTATTTTTATTATTATCCTAGTCAAGAGAAAGGAACATCTTTTCTCTTTGACTGAAGCCTCTTGATCTCCCCACATCATTTCTGTCTACTTCCCCCTTTATCAGTAAATGTTAACTCTGCGCATCTGGTTGCTCCTCCCAGAAACCTGGGCGTCATCCTTGAAAATCCCATTTCTCTGTGCGAGGTGCTTCACATTTAATCACTGATATTTCCACCTTCCAAGTACTTGTTGAATGTATCCACTTCTGTTGATTGTTACTGTCATTGCCTTAGTCCAAGCCACCACTGTATCTCTTTGGACAACTATTAAAACCTTCTTATTGGCCGCACTGTCAATACTCACACCTTTTCTGGTCCAATCCCCAACAGCTATGAGAATGACAGTTTAAAAGGGACATCAAATTATGTTATTTCTCAATGAAGACCTGGTGACTTCTCCGTGCTCTTAGGATACAATTTAAAAATCCCTGCTGTGGCCTAGCAGGTCTGCATGGTTGTTTCTGTCATTCTGAGTTCCTACTGGCTGTGCCCCACCCTGTTAGCCACCCTCCTCCTCCAGGGCACCTCAAACACCTTCGCCTGGGGGCTACTCAGGTGTTATTTCCTGTTGGCAGGAAGTACATCCTTCAAGTGTTAGTTTGAATGTCTTGTGCTTCAATCCTGATCCCCAGGACTAGATCGGATCCCCCGTTATGTTTTTCTAAAAGTACTCTAGTATTGTCTTTTTATGATGGCCACCAGTAATAATCACACAGTTATTTGTCTAATTACTCAACCAATGTCCATCTTTCCCACCACTGTAACTTCCAAAGGCAGAGAGCTCACTCACTTTTGCCCACATTGTATTCCAAGCACCTTCTAGACTTCCTAGCACACTAACTGTGTGATAA
>NW_003852479.1:156994-160063 GCF_000181295.1 Otolemur garnettii
CCTTCGCTATGCACCCACTGCCCCTTTGGTGCCAGCCTGGCCAGCACGTTTTTCCCTGCTCTTGCTAAAGTCTTGGGGTTGCACTGGATGGAATGCCCCCAACCCTGGGCACTTGTGACGGGGAGGCACCGGTCTTGAACTTGGGCTTCACCAAGACTGCCGTGCAGTTCTAGTTACTGCTTGTGTGTCGGTTCTCAGCTGTAAGTCCCTGTGTGTTGTTACCGCCGCTGTTGCTCACGATTTCCATTGACTAGTCTTTGCTTATTTTTGTTATGACGTTTTACTGTTTAGAAAATTATTCCTATGGGAAAACTAAGAAATTTCATTATTTTTATTCTCTCCCAAATCATTTGGCAAATATCAATGAAAATTATTGTAACACAGACACTTTGGGTATCACTGTGACATCTTTCCCTAATTTTTTACCCCTATTGTGGGACAGGCTGTATAGTAGCTTCATGAGCTCTACCTCCAGATAATCATACCCTTGTGTAATCCTTTCCCCTCGAGTGTGTATGGGACCTGTGACTTGCTTCTAAGCCGTACAATACCACAAAAGTACCAGTAATAGGATATACTTAGTTACTCAGGTGTGATTATGTTAACTAAGATCGTAACACCATCTTGCTGGGAGACTTTCTCCTGTGCTGGCTCTGAAGCAGGCATCCTCAAACTATGGCCCTCGGGCCCGCGGGCCACATGCAGCCTGCCTCGGACATTTATCTGGCCTGCTGGGTGTTTTTGCCACTGCTGCCTGTCCTGCTTAGCAGCTAACTCATCCTGGGGCCTGCAGTCTGGCCCTCCAACGGTCTGAGGGACAGTGAATGGGCCCCCTGTTTAAAAAGTTTGAGGACTCCTGCAAGAAACAAGCTGCTGTGTTGTGAGCTTCCCTGTGGAGAGGACCACTTAGCAAGGAAAGTGAGGGTGATACAGGATTCCACCACTCAGGGGTAGACAGGGAGCCACCCTTTGCTAGGCCCAGGTGAGCTCACAGGTCAGACCCCCGTTTCTAGGCACAAGCAGACTGCCTTTTTCAGGACACACTCTCTAGGCTCTGATAAGATCATGAACAAAGCAGCCTGTGAGGGTTTTTTGGGTGGTTCTATCTTAGGTAGGAGCACATACCCTAATCCCTTCTCAGGGACAAAGCTTGTAAAGGACCAACTGCCAGCCATGTGTAATGCTCTACA
Organism: Otolemur garnettii; assembly: GCF_000181295.1. NCBI lineage: Eukaryota > Metazoa > Chordata > Mammalia > Primates > Galagidae > Otolemur > Otolemur garnettii. Next base: position 158,185 of record NW_003852479.1, read on the forward strand.
CTTAGACCCCTAGATAAAAAAGCCCATGTGGAGACTCTGGAGAGAGCTCTTCAGTTCTTTCCCCCTTCCAGAAGCTCTGGTGCTTTTTACTTTCCTTTCTAACTTCTAATAAAAGTCCTGCCTTACCACTGATCTGGGGTCCGTGGGTTCATTCTTCGAATCCCTGAGACCAAAGACCTACTGAAAAGCAAAATTCTGATATGAAGGGCAGCCTCCAGCCAACACCACAAAAACTGAGGATTGATGTGGGCCGGCAGCCACGTGAGCATGTGGAAGTGGATCGTTGGCCAGTTGAAGCTTGGATGAGAACGCAGGCCTGGCCAGCACCTTGAGTTCAGTCTTGCAGAGGTCTCAACTGAATGCTTGACTCACAAAAACTGAGACAAGAAAAGTGTGTTGGTTTAAGTCACTAAGTTTATATAAGATCATTTTGCAGCAATACCTATTTTCTTTACCTACTCGTTTGTGGATAAGAAAACTTCCAACATGGAACTTGGCTATAGCTTTTTTTTTTCTTTTTTTATTGAATGGTAACTATGTACATGAATGTACTTCTGGGGTACAGTGTGGTGTTTTCACACACAATCCAAAACACTTCCATCAAACTGGTTAACATAGCCTTCATGTCATTTTCTTAGTTATTGTGTTAATAAAAAGGTATGATAGTATCCTGTTCTTACTTATAATTATTTACTTATCAAAAAATGCCAAATCAAGTGGGCAGTGCCTGTGGCTCAAGAGGGTAGAGGCTGGCCCAATATGCCGGGGGTTCAAACGCAGCCCGGGCTGCCTCAGGTATGTTCAGAAGGAATGCCTTTTATAATCCATTCACCAGTTTCCACATAAGGAACTACTCCTTCCTTGATAAAACTCCTACTGTGAATAGGATCGCCCATCCTAGCACAATGTCACTTGTTAACAATACATATACTGGGTGGCACCTGTGGCTCAGTGAGTAGGGCACTGGCCCTATATACCAAGGGTGGCAGGTTTGAACCTGGCCCCAGCCAAACTGCAACAAAAAATAGCCAGGCATTGTGGCGGGCGCCTATAGTCCCAGCTACTTGGAAGGCTACAGCAAAAGACTCACCTAAGCCCAAGAGCTAGAGGGTGCTGTGAGCTGTGATGCCATAGCACTCTACTGAGAGTGACAAAGTGAGACTCTGTCCCTAAAAAACAAAAAACAATGCTTATACTAAAGATATTTCTCTGGAAAAATGAATAAATTTTAAGTTCTGACCCATATAGGTCATATCAGCAATGTATCTGAAATATGTTTGTTTTGTTCAATAGAAATATAATGCAACTTACACATTTAATTTTAAATTTTCCAGAAGCTACATTTAAAAAATTAAAAAGAAACAGATGAGATTGATTTTTATAATATATTTTATTTAATCAAAGATATTTAAAATACAGTTTCAAAAGGTAATCAATGTAATTCAAGAGCTATTTTTTCTTCTTTTTCCCTTGAGTCTGGAAAACCCACTTTCTTTACACTAAGAGCATGTCTCGATTTAGACTAGTCATGTTTCACGTGCTCAGTAAACATATCTGGCTCACTGACTAGTGTATTGGACAGTTCAGCTTTAAATACTTACATGAGTGTGTTAAACCACAGGCAGGATTATTATCCACACAAAATTCTGCTTGAGGTGGCCGGGGTCATCTGGATTAAAAATGCACATCATAAGGGATTAACAAACTGTGGTACATGTGTAGCATGGAGTACTCGTCATCCATCTGTGAAAAGATGGAGACTTTACTTCTTATGCGTTTACCTGATGGAACGGGAACACATTCTTCTTAGTAAAGGATCACAAGAATGGGATAAAAAGGATCTGATGTACTCCATACTGATATGAAAGCAAGATACAAA
>NW_003852479.1:160288-170291 GCF_000181295.1 Otolemur garnettii
AAAAAAAGAAAATGCATATATAAGGCGAAAGATTTATGTGATCTGAAGAGAAACCAGAGTATGAAAATGCATATATATATATACATATATATATGTAAATATGAGATCTGCATGGGTGGGTCGGCATGGATCAAACAAGGGTTCTCCAGAGCAAAAGAATCAATAGTATACAGAGGGATTTACAGAAAGAGATTTAGTATGAGGGATTGGCTCACACTGTTATGAAGGCTGAGAAGTCCCACAGTCTGCTGTCTGCAGGTTAGATGACCAGGAAAGTTGGTGGTGTCATTCTAGTCCAAGCCCAAAAGGCTGAAATCCAGGGGAGCCAATCATGTAAGTCCTGGTCCAAGTCCCAAAGCTCAATGACTGGGAGGGCAGGAGAAAGATGGATGTCCCAGCTCAAGACAGAGGCGTTATTGTACCTCTGCCTTTTTGTGCTGTGTTAGCCCTCAACAGATTGGTTGGTGCCAAGCCACATTGGCGAAGGTAGATCTTTACTCAGTCTATTGATTCAAATGCCAATCTCATCAAGAAACCCCCAAAGACAGACCAAGAAATATTGCTTTACTAGTGATCAGAACATCCCTTAGCTTAGTCAAATTGGCACATAAAATTGACCATCACCAAAGCTGTGGTAGTTGTTATGATTTAATAGAAACACAATGGATTCTTGGCTCATGAAGACTTTATGTTTGGAGTACGACCTGCAGGAGAGTGACTCTTAAGGATCTTGCTACGTGTAGATCTTGTAAACATGCTGTGATGTGAACTTGAAGCAGGCTGACTACAGGAATAGTGCCCTGGCGAGTCTGTCTGACCTCTCTTTGTCTGCATGTCTCTACTTACCTCATAAGCACTAATGTTCATTAAAAGCCTAAAGGAGACACTTAATTTGTTCATTTATAGTTGTGGCATCTTACGGGAGAAATAACATGCATGGTAGAATATACAGAAGGTGGATCTTGCCTGTACTGAGACTAAAGCATTTGCCAAGTTAGATTAGGATGGAGTTAGAGAGTCTTTTTTTTTTTTTTGAGACAGAGTCTCACTTTGTCGCCCTTGGTAGTGTGCTGTGGCATTACAGTTCACAGCAACCTTCCAGCTCTTGGGCTTAGGTGATTCTCTTGCCTCAGCCTCCCAAGTAGCTGGGACTATAGGCGCCCACCACAACACCTGGCTATTTTTTTGTTGAGGTTTGGCCAGGTCCGGGTTTGAACCTGCCACCCTCGGTATATGGGGCCGGTGCCCTACTCACTGAGCCACAGGCGTCGCCCTAAAACATTTCTTAAGAAAATAAAGGCCATACAACTTATTTTCTAATGGGTTTCTTAAGCTTGGCACTCCTGACCTTTGGGGCTGGATCATTCTTTGTTGTTGAGTGCTGTCCTGTACATTGTAGGATCCCTGGCCTCTGAATGTGACATCTCCTATGTTTGTTCTCTCATTTACGTTCCCACAGTTATTACTGATTTGGGGCCCTTATTACCTTTCATGAGGGTAGTAGCCTTGTCATAGCCCCTAGCGGCAGGTTGATTGCATAGGCCTATTTCCATCATGGAGCAGGCAGCTATTTTCCTTATTGCAATGTGTGTTTTCTACAGATAGACGTTTACTTTCCTGCATGCAGAATTCTTATCTGTGTTCTCGTCTATAGACTTGCTAAGTACCTAGTTTACCAGTTTCCCATTAACCATTGCTTCTGACCTGGGGATTTGTTTATTGGTGAATGAAGTAAAGCACTGAGCTAATACTATTGAGATTCGCTAGTCTTGCCATGTACCCCATTACCTAGAAGTGGATAGGCTTTTAGAAAGGTGGAGGGTCCTTGGGTAGACCCAGTTGGGTACCAGCTGGGAAACCCCACCCTGTGTGGTTGTAATGTTAGCAGTCAAGAGTCAGTAAATGCAGCTCTTCCATGGCCATAATTGGTGGGTTCTGAATATGAAGTAACAGTGACACATCCCACTAATAAATCTAATGATCCACTACTGAATTTTTTGCTTCCTGTCTCTGTAAATTTTAATCCTTCTTCTCTAACAGTTTTATAATACAAGGGAGGAATGAGACCTTCAGGAGACACATAGTGGTTATATTGAACTGGGAGTTGAGACTGATACTTGATCTCTTTGTATTCTCATGCTTTATGAACAAGGGAAGAAAAAGATTACATATATTGGCTAGGGCACTTAATTCTGATTTTAAAGGGGCGATAGGATTTCTACTGCACAACGAATGCAGGAGGAGCATATTGGGACCATAGGGCATCTTTTACCTTCTGCTACTACCATACCCAGTGGTAAAACCCAGTGCAAACCCTGAGTCATCTGTATCTAAGATTCATAAAGGGCTAGGACTTTTAGAAAGGAAGGTTAGGTCCTATAGTCAGGTAAATTGTTTCAATCACTTAAGTTTCTGGCTGAGGGAAAAGGGGTCATAGAGTAAGTAGTGGAGGAAGTAAGTTATGAAACCCAGCTATGGTCCTTTATTTTCTTCCTTTATAAGGTCTTTTTTTCCCTTGCCCTTTTCCTTTGTGGTTAACTTCACAGCTTAGTCCATAGATTTCTAAATATTAATCCTGAGTTGTGACTTAGCAAGAGGAAGAAAGAAACATTACCCCAATAAATGAACTTACGTCTGAGATTCTGTGTCTCAAAGGGAGACAATGGATGGTAGCTTCTTCCGTACAAGGAATAATCGCCATAATGAGAGGCAGGAACATATTGCTGCAATTCGTAGTTTGAAATTTGAAGTGTGGGAAGAGGAGTGAACGGATGCGGAGCAGCTGAAGGTATGGACAGTGGCATATACGACTGATTGATTTATTCCACACCTTTTAAATCCTTCTCCTCCCTCTGTAATACATTTGTGACATGCAATTGTCGCTCATGATTTACTTTTTATCTTGACCCAGTAGAACTAGTTCTGTGGAGGCAAGGGCCATGTCTAATTTGTTAATTATTAATAGTCCCATCACCTAGCAGAGTATTGAGTACTTAAATATTTGTAAAAGTATGAACTGTTTGTACAATTAATGGGATAGTGTATGTTAGGGGAGTAATAAATATTGTTCATTAATTAGTGCCTAGTCACCACCCCTGTACAGCTTTATCATTAGCTAAAATGAAAGGGTCGAGGAAATCTAAATCACTCTCCAGCCTGTTTGTCACCGACACAGTGCGTTTCCTTATACCATCACCAACTGTAAAAAGAGTTTCATTGAGGTCAAATTTACAATAAAATGTACCATTATTAAATCTAAAGGTTGATTTTTACTTATATATACACCCATGTGACCACTCCTCAGATCAATACATAGAACCTTTCCAGCACCCTGGAAGGCTCTCTTGCACCTTTTCAATCAATATCCTCCCAATGGTAATAGGTATTTTGACCTCTGTCATCAGAGGTGTGTTTACCTGATTATGAACTCCACACAATGGGATTATACAGTATGCATTTGTTTTGTATGCTTGGCTTGTTTAACTCAGCATCAAGTTGGTATAATTTGTTCTTTTTCATTGCTATGTTCATTCCATTGTATGAATACACTACAGTTTATCCTTTCTACTGTCAAAGGACATTTTGAATTTATTTTTTACCTTTGGGTTATTATAAATAAAGCTATCATGATTATTCTTGTCCATATCTTGGGTAGACATACACACTCATTTTTGTTGGGTTTATAGCCAAAAGAGGATTTACTGTATCATGGGGTATGCCCGTATCTAGCTTAAGTGGATGTGCTACCAAAGTCATTATGCCAATTTACACTCCCATCCCATCAATGTGTATTATTTCACATTGCTGTTTGCCAATTTTTAAAAATACACACAATCATCTGAGATGAAAACCGAAATGACAAATTACTTTGATACTACGAAAACATTGAAAATATGCTTCTTGAGGTTGGTGAGTTTTCAGGGATAAAGTAATCAGAAAGATCACATATATTGAGCATGTTTGCCAGGCATATTCTGAATTCTCTATGTAGGCTACCTTACTTAATCATTATGACAGCTCCGTGAAACCGGGGACACTGTTATCCTCATTTTATGGATACAGAGTTTGAAGCATAAAGAGATATGTCATTAATTCATAGACTTTTAAGAACTGCCTGGAAGTGTCTGTATACACCCATTAATGCAGCCACTAGTGTACAGACAAAAAGACAGCCCGGAAAGCAGGCTGCATCTTATGATTCAGCTTGTTAGCGGTGGCATCGGGGTTAGAATGCAGATCTCCTGTCTTCTCATCAGCATTGGTGATAAATCAACAGTGCGCTAACTAGATAACATTAACAGCAGTCAAAACAAATACATTTTTAAAGAGTGCTTCACTCCCTTTGGAATTTAGTAACGATGACTTTGTCTTGTGGAATACTTTCTCCAAGTTCTAAAACCATTTAGAAAGTGTTAAGGAAGGTCAAATAAGAAAAGGATTTATGGGTGGCCTCTGTGGCTCAGTGAGTAGGGTGCTGGCCCCATATACCAAGGGTAGTGGGTTCAAACCCAGCCCCGGCCAAACTGCAGCAAAAGAATAGCCGGGCGTTGTGGCTGGTGCCTGGAGTCCCAGCTAATTGGGAGGCTGAGGCAAGAGAATTGCCTAAGCCTAAGAGCTGGAGGTTGCTGTGAGCTGTGACGCCATGTATTTGTTTTGACTGCTGTTAATGTTATCTAGTTTGTGCACTATTGATTTATCATCAATGCTGATGAGAAGACAGGAGATCTGCATCTACCCAGGGCAACAAAGTAAGATTCTGTCTTTTAAAAGAAAGAAAAAGATTCATGTTTTGTGGAGCTAAAAACTTTTGCAATTTGGGGAATTTAAGAAAAAACACACAGGTACATGCGCTCAGGGTCTGTGGGCACAGGTGACCAGACGTCCTGCTTCTAACAATTTGTCCCGCGTCCTGCAGCATTTTAAAAAAGTCCCGATTTTTGGAAAGAATGCACGACAAGCTAGGGAACGGCAGGAGAACAGTAAGGGAATATATGGTTTGGGGCTGCCATGTGGCTATTTCGCCATGATATGTGTTTTATATTATTTTTGTTAATTTTATAATGTTAAACTTTAATAATAAATAATTATTGAGAACTACTTATCAAAGATCGCATTGTCGATCAGTTGTTAGAATTCGATGAGAAATATGCCAAAGAATAAAATAATACTATATGTAATTTTTTAAATGTATTCTATTTGTAAATTGTACTTATGTTGAAATTTAAAAAAAATATATTACAATACTATTACAATACGTTCTATGAAAATTTTTGTTGCTCCATATAGACCAAATTTTTAATTAAGAACCACCCCGCCCCCGTCAATGGTGTTCTGCTTTACCAATGTTAAAATCTGGTCACCTTACTAAGGGCGCAGCTCCAGGTCCAGTCTGGGGGTTCTGAGCTACAGCAGCTGGAGAGGAGCGACTGGAACTGCTTGATACCACATTTCCATTTCTGTGCCTGATAGAATTTTGATTCCTCATGGATAATCTATCATCAGAAGAAATTCAATTGAGAGCTCCCCGGATTACTGATGAGTCTCTGGAAAGTACAAGAAGAATCCTGGGTGTAATTGAGTCTCAGGATGTGGGAATCAAGGCCATTGCTATGCTGGATGAACAAGGGGAAAAACTAAATCCCATAGAAGAAGGCATGGACCAAACAAATACGGACAGGAGAGGGGCAGAGAAGACTTGAACAGAAGGCAACAAGTGCGGGGGCCTCTGTGTCTCCCCACGTAATAGAACTGAGAACTTTTGGGGCTGGTAAGACCTATAAGAAAGACGGTATGGGGAGATGGCCTGGACGACTCATCTAGCAATGTAATACCTAAGCAGCCAGCCTGGGTGACACATGGTCAGCCTCAGCCACCGACAGCAGGAGCGGTCAGTGGAGGATACATTAAACATGTAACTAAGATGCCAGAGAAGATGAAACGGAAGAGAAGCTCACTCTTCCATACCCCACTCTGCTCTTGTGGGCAGCATCCTGGGCAACCTAAAAAACATGGCCCTGGTCATGGGGGCTGAGACTGAAGCTCAAAATAGACAAACAGATCACAGAGAAGGCTGACACCGACAAAGGTGGTATTGACGTTGCCAGTGCCAGAGCAAAGAAACTCATTGACAGCTGAAGCCACTACGATACTCCTTTGTCATTCCTTCACATCCCTAGCTCTTCCTCCAAAGTCATTATATTTTTCAGCATTTGAAATTTTGACTCCACATTCTTTACTCAGGAAATAATGTGGAAGAAGGGCCAGAGACGTAACAGGCAGCCCTCGTTTTGTGCTTCTGCTGCTCTCGAGGCTTGCCGCTTAGCCTTCCTTCCAGCGCTTTCTTCCTCACTGTCTGCTGTTACCAGGGTCTTACACTGGTTTCACACATCACATATAGTGTTTTCATCCTCTTCATTTTCTTCAGCAGTTTATTTTCCTTTCAAAATTTGGAAGCACTGCCAAAGACAGCTATGAGGAAGGAAGCTATAGATGTGTTTATTCCCTTTTTTGTTCTTGTTCTTATAGTGGGGGGAGGGGTGACAGGCACAAGATCTAAGAGGTTGTAACCTCTGTAAAAAACTGCAGGCCACAGAACAAGAAGTTACATAGCCACGGTAAAGATCTAGTTGGGTATAATTTTTTATTCAAGTTGCAGTTACTACTGATTTAAGCTAATGCTTGATTTTGGAGCTTTTATACACAATATTTTTGTTATATGTCACAATTTTGCAACCTCATTGATCACAGGCTATGTGATCCCATTTCTTATCGCACCCTTCCGGAATACTTTGGATAAATGAATGCACTTTTATTTTTCTATTACTATAGCATCATGGTCCCATTCCAGGCCTATTAACCTCATAAGTGTCTCATTAGTCTTTAAAGAACATGCAAATATATATTTGTAACATGAGAATTTCTCTGTATAGGAGGGCTTATATTTTTTGGGGAAAGTTTGGTAAAGTACATCAAGTGAATTCAGACTTATCTCAGTGCCAAGAAGTGTTTTGATAGGAAAAACAAACTTATTTTGATCTTAGGTAGAAAATAGATTGCTTTGTGTCTATGTACCTTTAGAAAGGAAGGAAAAGAAGGGGGTGTTTAAAAAGTTAACATTTATTCTGTCTTACTAAAAGTAATTTTGACAATTAAAAAAATATATAAAATATCTTACTTTTCCAAATGTTACACAAATATACGGCCATGTAAATGCTTCCTATCTCCTCGTATCCAGGCCCTTGTGTAGTTCTCCTTCCATTTTGTGTTGGGATTGGTCTGTGACTGATGGAAGACAGTAGGAGTGATGGTATGTCACTTCCGAGGCTAGGTTTGTTAATCTTTATTCTATAAGTTTTCAAACATACATATGACTTCTACCTCTGTCTTGGATCATTCACTGTGGGAGAACCCAGCTTCCATGCTGTCAACCCCCTCCCCTCCAGACAGCCCTGTGGAGAAGCCCACGTGATGAGAGTCTGTGGGCTCCTCCCTATGGCTATGTGAGTGACCATTTTGGAAGCCTCCATCCCCAGTCAAACCTTCAGATAACTGTAGTCCTGGCTGACAGTTTGACGGCAGCTTTATGAATATCCTGAGCTAGAACTACCCAGATAAGTCTTTTCCAGATTCTTCACTCTCTGAGAAACAGTGTTTTATCTTAAATTTGTTATTTTAAGCTGGTTTGTTTAGAGTAATTTGTTATACAGAAATTGGAAACTGATGCAGATCTCCTCACAGGCCCCTAGAAGAGACCCATACAAGTGAGAGGCCCTGAAGTTTAAGTTTCATTAAGCTTTATGATAAATTGACCTCTATGTTAATGGCCAAGTTTACTAGATGGTTGTGACAGAGATGGCTAGTTGTCCATCAAAATGTGTGCTTTCTGTCACTGCAGCTATAACTAGGCCAGGCCTGTCAAGCTACAAACCACATTGCCCAGCCCTCTTTGCAGCTGGGTATTTCACATGACTAAGCTCTTGCAAATGGATGTGAACAGAGTAACCTGTGCCTTTCTCAACTGCTCTTTCAAGAGACTGGGCATTGTGCTCCCTTCCTTTTTCTCATGGGGCAAGATGGTGACAGAGTGACTTTGGAAGCCACATATTGAAGAAGATAGAGCCTCCATCTGGCTGAGTCTCTGAATGACTTCATGGAGCAGAGCCTGTCCCCTGCAGTCTAGCACACCTACCCTGAACCATTCTGTTAGAGAGAAGTAAGCTTCCATTCCATTTGAGTTCTTATCTTTGAGGCCTGCACATTACACAGGATTAGCCTGCTCGGATTATAGCTGTGTTCTTCAAATTTTAGATACTTCAAATTTTGATTTTTGATGTTTATTTCTTCATTTGCTTGTTAATTTGTGAACCTTTATTCTATAAATTTTCAAACATACATAAATAGAAGAAATTATGTAAGGAAGCCTCATATATCTGTCACTTTGCTTCAACATTTATGTTATTAGGCCAGTCCCATGCCCTATGTATATAAGCCATCTCCTACGTATGTATGGCCACCTCTATTTCTTTAGTACCCCATTCTCCCCTGTTCCCTCCTGGATTATTTTAAACCAAATCTCAGAATCTCAAATATCACATCACTTTGTTAGAGTTTTTAAATGTCATGTGAAACCTCCTCTACCTGGAGGAATTCCAGCACCTGGAACTCAGTGCTTTTTGTGAAACTGTGAAAAAGGCCAACTTCCCTTGCTTGACAACACACAAGGAGGACAGTGATGGCTGCAGGATTAAGCTAGCCTGCTGGGGCCAGAGGCACACACCCTATTCCCACCATGTCCCCAAATCTACCTTCACCTCGTTCAGTCTGGAAACTTTGAGCTCATAAAGGGACCTGGCAGTACCAAGCTGGCTAAAAATATGGAGGAACCAGCATGGAAAGCCATGTGGAGTGGTGGGCAGGATCCAGCATTCAAGCCAGATAACCATTTACAGAAGTGCTAAGATCTTCACATTTCCTCACTCACACAAAGGAAATACTGAGGTAGGAGGATGGCTTGAGCCCAGGAGTTCAAGGATGCAGTGAGATATGATGATGCTACTGCACTCCAGCGTGGGACGCCCCTCTCTAAAACAAACAAACAAATAAATAAATAATAAACTTGATATGATTGCCCATTTCTAATGTGGAAGTAAAAGTTAGTGAGTTTTAAATTCACATTTAATGTTTGCCACTGCAGTAGTATTTGTAATCACTTAAGCTACAGGGATCCATTAAAATTGGTGTTAACAGTAGGAGTAATTATTTTCCCCAGGTAGTTTTTGGATGTGAATCAGCACCACCATCCGTGAAAGGGAAAATTATGCTGCAGTTTGTGTATTTCTAAATATCTTTCCTCTGAGAAAATTGGACAGCACCGTGGTGAGCTCCTGGAGAGGACAGGGCAAATAGAGACTTAGCTGAATGGTTCCCTCCCAGTAGCTCAGCTTCTCCCCACCCACCAGCGGCCAGATTTTGAAGCAGACAGTTCTGGACAATCTGGGATATGGAGAGTAAGGAGACATCACATTTCTAAATTTTAATGACTTCCCTCCTATATCAAACTGTCTCTTTCTGGATCACTGACATCAGTGCCAACTGGGTCACAGTGTTGGGCAAGCGAGGCGTTGAGAGGGAAGAGGCTGAGCAGGCTGAGCACTCCGTGCCACCGTGGGCAACCCAAGCTTGTTGTGCCAGCTCCACGACTCTGAACTCTCACGCCGGCCTCCTCAGCCTTCGGCCCAGTCTCTGACCTTGCCTGTCACTCAACTTTACCTGTCTATTTCCTTAGCTCACTTACAGTATTTAAGTAATGCTCTCATAGGATGATTTTTTAAAAAAGAAGTGTACAGGCTCAGCACCCGTAGCACAGTGCTCACAGTCCCAGCCACATACACCGAGCCTGGCGGGTTCAAACATGGCCAGGGCCAGCTAAAGAACAATGACAACTGCAACAAAAAAATAGCTGGGCATTGTGCTGGGCGCCTGTAGTCCCAGCTACTTGGGAGGC
>NW_003852479.1:171316-172302 GCF_000181295.1 Otolemur garnettii
ATGTGGCTGGCTCCTTAGCCACTTGAGCCATCGGTGCCGAGCCTCCATGCTCTATTCTTTAGAACAGTTGTTCTTAACCTTCTTAATGCCACGGCCCTTTAATACAGTTCCTGTGGGTTGCAACCCACAGGTTGAGATCTGCTGCTTTAGAAGAAAATAACTAAATCCAGCCCACCCTCCAGGGGGAAAGAGAGATTCAGTTTCACTTCCTGGGGGAGAGTGTCCTTACAAAAAGTGTTAAAATGCCACATTTGTTTCTTCCCTCTTATTTATTTAATCATTTATTTACATCATCATTAACAGAGACGTGCCCTGTACATAGTTTTGCCCTCAAATCCTCCCAGTTTGCCTTGGAAGCTTCGTCACATTGGCTGCATACTTTTGCTTTTTGGGCATTATAGGACATTCCATCTTGTACTTTCCCTGCCCCAGCTCTAGAATCAGCCATTTCTCCAAGGGTCCCTGGTTCCATTTACTGGAGAAAGGTATTAAAATCCAAAATCTGAGTGCTGAAAGTGCTCATTGTAAATGGAAAAGCACTTAAGTATATATATATATAGCTACGTTAAACTGTTAAGTCTAAATTTACTAGTTCAACAAAATTGTGTTTTGTTCAGTACCAGCCATTTGCCCATGCTCTATAAACTTAATAGTGGAATCCCATATATTTTATACTGTGGGCTAAAATCTAGTAGATTACACTACTAATTGGTATAGTACTTATCTGTTAAAGGAATTTCTCATTTATTCTTAAAAAAAAAGGGAGGTGGATACCTAGTAATATTAGACTAAACAGTTTAACCATACAAAATAGTAAATTTGACAGAATAGATTTATATGAATTACAGAAAGGTTCTCACTTCATTAAAAAAATCTTAAGTGGCTCAGCGCCTGTGGCTGAAGTGGCTAAGGCACCAGCCACATACACCTAAGGTGGCGGGTTCAAATCCCCAGCCCGGACCCGCCAAACAACAATGACAGCTGCA